>NW_017841913.1:0-2032 GCF_001891065.2 Hippocampus comes
CACTTGATTTCAGGATCAGCCTGAACACAGACGGAGTCACAAGGCGCATTCGATTTCCCAAGGACTTCCCCCTCGCTACTACCTCTCGCCGCATCTTTGGCATTTGCCGTTAGTCACATCAGTGGATGCTTGTTTGAGCAAGACAATTATGTTTTCTACGACCTTTGGAGAAAAACAACATTTTTCTCTGGTTACACCAACACATCAGTGAGCAGATTTCCCGGGGAAAGAATTAATTTGATTATTTTAGGCACATATTATGCCTGCAGCAAAGCAATTCTTGTGATCCAATCTTACAATAGTGAATGGTGGAAAGTGAATAGGGCCGATTGTCAGACGGCAAGCTTGTTTTCCGACAAGGTTGTTAGAAATTATGTTAATTCGTTCCAGTAAGAGAGCTGAATCATACATGATGCATTGTGAATCCACACCCCAGGAATGTCACATTTTTGTCACATGGTGAATCTGTGAAATTTATCTGTTTTGCATGAACCTCCTTAAAACAACAGACGTCACAATGTTAACGCGGAGAGCATCCAAGTGGAACTGGGTTTCTGTTTTTTGAAACGCGCATTTTAAGCAAACAAACTATAATTCAAAGTTGCTGGAGCGTTCTGGCCTGTGTCTGCCGGATCCTGAGATGCGATCAGCTGATGGTATCAGTGCAAAAGCTGTTCCAGTGTAAAGCTGTAAAGTGGGAGCTTCATAAAAATGTAGCTTAAGCAGAGGTTTATCACCATGCAAAATTAGCCGACTGTCAGGTGAATCACCTAAAGAAAGCTGAATCAAAGGCATGCTGGAAATGAAATATGTGGAGACCGTCAGATTTCCTGGGTGCAGTTTCTTTGTGAAACAGCGCTTGATTAGTAGATCAACAGAAACAACCCTTTTCTTCGTAGACTCAACCTTGTTTGGAGGATCCAAACGACATTTTCAAACTGTTGTTCTCTCTCTTTGTGATGGAGAACAATTTTAGACAAAATGATATCATGTCACTTCTTAGCAGCTATGCTGAATGCAAGTTGTGTCCCGCTCGATTTAGACCTAGCAACATTAGCCCGAAGGCCTAATTTTTACATTTCTTTAAGAAGAGACTCATTCAGTTCGCTTCGGCTCGTGGCTCTTCGACATGAAGAGTGTAACGAATTTACAGTTTACCAAATGGCGGAGTCGAATTTGATTTTGTGCCAAGCCATGAACTGACATCTATGAATAAGAGGCACAATCTGCTTGGAATAGTCAACACCATTGTAAAAGTTACTCTTTTGTATTTTGGGGTCGAGATTGAGCAGGCATCATGAGGGTCCTGCTGCTGGAAACTATTCCAGTTTGATTGTGGAAAAAGAAAAAGGCTCAACTTCAGGCTACAACGCACACTGTCTTGGCAGTCAAGTAAATCCATGAAAATATTTAGACCCCATTCGACAAATCCGAAGGGATGCAGTGGTAGCAGTGCTTACAGCCATTCTTTGATGTGAACAGAAGTCTCAGCGAGCATTCTGAAAAAGTCACTTTCAGCAAACAATAAGACTTTGAGCAGGCATAAATCCTTCAGGTATTGTTCCTGCATTACAAATACCCACCGTGCCTGTATCTGCTGATGACTACAAAATGGAAAAAAAGCACAGCCCTAATAATTCTGAGGCAAGTCCCACACAGCAGCAGCTATTGATTATTTGTGTGTGCCGTGAGATTTGGAAAATTCAATTAAAGGAGTTGTGCAAAGGATTCATAAATTCGGTGCCTCCTCTTCGTATGGAGACATGGTTATGTTCTAAATCAATGCAGCACGTCACAATATATTTTCGTTGTCACATAAAAATAGATAACATTTAAACAGTTCTGATAACTGCAGAAACAAATTAAATGTGCCCGAAGCTTTTAGTTACAATTAAACACTAAATAAGAGCAGGATGGTTGTGCAAGTTTATTGACATTTTTCCCTGTAAAAGAAAAGATCCTTCAAAATATGAAATCTGACTATGACAAAATGGGCGAAAAGGAGGCGGCTCAGCAGTGTAAAAATTGATCA
>NW_017841914.1:0-2045 GCF_001891065.2 Hippocampus comes
CTTTCACCCGGATAGGCTGCGGCCCTCCGTGATTCCAAACAGGATAATCGTGATCGAAAATGGATGAGATGCCAAAATTATTTTGGTCCTTTATTTGTTTATATTTTCAGAGCTGTACATGTACATATAAATAAATACGTGCATGTGAATGACAACGATTGAATGACTTTCCACAAGTTCGTAGGCCTACAATTAAAACACCTTGCCAATCCCTTTTTTAAAGCTCCAAGACCACCGTAGTTGTTGCCTGTGTTCTGCAAAACCAAAGTAAGCCAATATTGCAAAACCGGTAATGCAAACTTTCAAAGGAAGGGAACAAAAAAATACAGTAGCCGAAATACTCAGGGGCATAATTTACGAAAATCCTAATTACAGAGTTTCAACTGGCGCCTTGACATTGCCGGCCGGATGATTCTGCCCTTTAAATGAGTCCCGTTCCATCTGGCTGTAGCCAGCCGGGAGGTGTCCTGAAATGATTTGTTCCTTCAAAGCCTGATGTTTGTCTTAAGTCTGTAAGTCAACATACGGATGCCCTCAAACGAACACGATGTGGCTTTTTACCCACACTGACCCGAATGGTTTATTTATTTATGGAGAGCAACATAAAATGCAGGTAACCCTAAATAGAAGTCAATTTAAAAAAAAAAGGCCAGAGTTTTGGTACCTCATAGCTGGGTCCACGGATGACAAGGGGTCCAATTTTACACGCGGGAAATCTGTCAAAAATAGCCTTCAAGAAACACAGTCCTGCCTTTCAGTGAAACATTGACAGCCCAAAGCAACACGAAACCGTTTGTACGGCCGATGGCCGCCTCTATATGTGTACGATGTATCATTCGATCTCATAAACGTCCTGAATTGCACATCACATTCTGCACGTGTTTCATATGCAACTGTGAGTGTAAATCTCTTACTTGCATTCCTTGCTTCAGACCTATCAGGAGCACAATGACATGCTGGAAGAGGATACCAGCACTCCCGAGAACCAGGACGCTCTCCCAGCGGAGGAGGCGACCGATGGCACAAGCGATAGCGGAAGCTCGGCGGATGCGGAGGAGGAAGAGCAGTCCGAAACCGAGCAGAGCAGTGAGGAGACCACGGCCACGCCTGGAGCTGCTGACAGCGATTCGGATGAGAGCGACAGCATGGAGAGTGACTCAGATGAGCGCGAGACGGGCCGTGAAACCACCGACATGCCGGTGGTCATCACCGCCAAATAAATCATCCGGAAAATCCCGTTCGGGTCCACTTCGGGAGACACTTCTTCCAGCAGGGACAATCCAAAACGCTTGTTTACGATCATTTATTGGTCGGGTTCACGGAATAATTGTGAGCTCAGTGGCACAACTTTATTTGTCGAAATTAAAACAGGTCTTGACTGCTGAATTCCAAAATTTAATCTGGAAGAAAATACCACAACCAATCAAAACATATCAGGGTCGCACTCCAGGGGACGCGCAGTTGGCTCCAAATGCGCGTCATCAATTCAAGCATCATAACTTTGAAGCCATGTATTTGCCTCCTGTGTCGTTGAGCGTGTTGCTTGCTATCGTATCAAATCTGTTGTTGTCCTCAGTTCTTACTTTACACGACATGTTGGCACCTGCCCCTTCATGTCTATCGTAACGTATGTTTTTTTTTGTACCATTTCTAAAGTATAAATAAAATTATTTTACTTTAATCCACCCTGGGACACGGCTTATTTATTTTGTCACAGTTTTGCTCACACAGAACATCTTGAATCATTCAGCCGGCGGACAAAATTCTGCCTGCTATTATTATGCATTGTGACCGCAACTGCGGTGGAAATAATGAACCGTCGTTGGCTGTGAATTAATGAGGAATAAATCATTTTACTGTCGTAAACATGTGCCTATTTGTGAACATGTCTTTTGCATTTAATCTATGAAAGTGGTGAAGACGGCATCAATTTGAAATGATACAAATAGACGAACGCACATACAACATCAGCAAATGTTAGCTTCGGCAAAATGATCTCGGCCTTAACCCCCCCCCCCCACCCCCAAAAAAAAATCTTGACAAGC
>NW_017841915.1:0-2044 GCF_001891065.2 Hippocampus comes
AAACCTGCGCAGGCACAGGCCACTCTGGATCTTCCACACCTCACACACAAACACGTACACAAAAGAGTTACATAAACGCAGTCCATAAAACACAAAAGAGGTGTTTGATTGCAAAGTAGTTTTTGCCCTGATTGCAATACACGTATGATACAATATACAGCACAAAATATAATGTACCTATTGTTCCACTGTTAGTTCAAATGTTTTGACATGGCTCCATTTTTACCTTGCTTGAGCAATGACATACAATAAATAACTCAGTGCCTCCCAACTGCTGTTCCATAAGAGATCATCAGGTTGTGCGAATATCTAATTCCACTGAATTGGTCAGACAATTGTTTATTGACAACAAATATTGTATATATTTTTTAATCTATCTATGCCAGCGACGTATAGTGACAGAAAGAACAAATAAATGCTCCTCCACTCGATGGCAGAAGGCACAATCAAATTGTATTTCCACTTGTCATTCACGCAACAGAATACAGTGTTAGCTTTTTGTTTGCCGAAACAAGCACAGATTTCAAACTCACGAAGTATAATGGTCAGTAAATTATGACAAGATCATCAATATTTGCATGAACGGTATAGACTTTCAAAAAGTGGTGTGATGTGAGCAGGGTGAGAAAAATCTGAGCAATTCTGCTGATATACTTCGGTTCAGCTTCAAGGTTAGTCACTGGTTTATTTACTTTTAAGTTGTGACGTTTTATACTTTGTATTTATAGACAATACTTGATCGATGGCTGTACCTTTATTTTTCCATTCTGAGCCCCGGTGGCGAGGAGATCTGAATCCTGGCTGAAGCACATACACAACACAGCATCATCCATCATCATGAAGCTGTCCTGGGCCTGGTACTTTAAATCCTGAATCAAACACACACACAGAAAAGAGGACAGATTGTGTGTATATGTTTTTCATGTACAGCATCTAACCTAGAGTGTCACCTTGTTGTTTACCTTGCTTATGTTGCCTGTGTGAAAGTTCCACACTTCAATGAGGCCATCCACCGAGCCGGAGATTAAATACTTGCCATCGGGCGAGAAACGGGCACATTCCACGTGGGACCGACGTCCAAACTGCATATTAATTTTCAAAGCACACATCATGTCTTTACAGTTTGAAGACACATTTTTACTGTATCTGAATCAAATGGACATATCACAAGTCACTCAGCCAATTCATCGTAAGAGCCAATTGACCTTCACCTTCAGAGTGTTTGAAGTTCACTTGTAACAAGGCCAAAAAAAAATCGATTTGCAACAAACCGCATCAAGTCATATATTAAATAAAAGTCTGTTGGGGGGGGGTTGGAACTATTTTGGGAGTATACACTAATATGAGGATGAAATGACCGAAAAAAATGCATAAAACCATTGATAATTTATGTATATGATGTCCAGTATACGTACGTACAGTACGATGTTGTTTACCTTAATGTGACGGTACAGTTGGGTTGGACAAGTCTCTTTCTCTGCATGTCTGTCCTTTGGGCTTGGGCTCTCAATGGTCATATCGGGTGAGAGGCTCTCCGGGGAGTTCAGCCTGAGCGACTAAAAACAGCAACATCATCCAGTCGTTAAGTGTCGCAAATGAAATATTGATTGTGTTAGGCTCAAATTGTGAAGCAAACAAAAAATAGGGATATTGAATTGAATACTGAAATATTTCAAAGCACATTTCTACCTGTTCAGTTTTTAACCCTTTCAGGGACCGCAGTTTCTAGAGCGGAAAGCTTCTCATGGTATCAGGTTACAGGGTGCATGGAAGGGTTCAGTAGTTTTTGCAAATCTTGCTGTTCTCTAACAAGGAGCTGAATGGCTAAATGTACAAAAGGTCTTTGACACATGAATGGACTGATACCTTTTTCTGGCTGAAATGAATCATGCGGTTCACAGTTTGACATTATGAGACCAAGATGACCTCTAAGAATTGTTGAACAGAACCTCGACATTGCGAGGCTTCAAACAGGATGTTCTTAGAAGGAAGTGGCTGCTGATCTTAGGGCATCACATAATGTCATGGCAGCTTGCAAAAAAAA
>NW_017841916.1:0-2049 GCF_001891065.2 Hippocampus comes
AAACATATTAATTCGAGCAGCTGGTTGTAACAGGTTTTGCTCTAACAAATCTGTGAGTGGAAAAATGTTGGCATCGTTTAGGGCCAGCGCCCTGGCCCAGTCAAGACGAATTTGAAATCTGATTGGTTAAAGAAACAGCTCATTTCTTAACAGTAACATAAGTCTGCACTGTAGTACTGATTAAGGGCGTTTGGGAAGATTAGATTTATATAGCTGCCACTTAAACGGAATATATGTCTTGATAACACAGTATTAGTCGGATCTTAAATAAACTATTTCAAATCAACACTTTTATTCAAGTATATTATTTTATTAGGAGTCATACCATTTCTGAGGTTGTGGCAGAAACTCAAAGCATAATAAATAGGATTAAAACACAACTATTCCTGCATGGCTAAAGTAATACAAACGCATTACGGCAATTGTTACTGAACAAATATTACATTTAGAATTATTGTCTTACTTTAAGATGGCCGATTAGTTTTAAAAATTGGAGCATTTTCATTGCGTCTGTAGGGGCCGCCATGTCTTTTTCTTCTTCTACGCTCCACGCGCAGAGCACTGAACGGATCACGCCGTCCACACGATGAAAAGTAAGCATAGCCGTGGGATTAAATTAAAAAAATAAACATCTCGCCTGTTTTTAAAAAAGTGTATGTAAAAGAAAACCAAAGTGCATTTATTTCACGTTTCATTTGTTCAGCACACATGAACAAATATGATACATTGTGTTCGACTTGTACGGCGGTAAAGAGAGAGCAGGCACTCTAATTAACCGGAGAAGAAGAAGAAGGTTACCCGAGAAGAAGGCTCACCCCGGAAGTCTATGCAAGCGGGCTATTTGAAAACGTAAACTCGTCTTTTCCTGCTCGCGTTTTCAACCCCTCAAACATTTCCGTCATGCCGAGCAAACTGCCGAGACTCAAGCAAAGAGTCAAATCCAAGATGAAGACTAACATTAACGTGAGGCCGGCGTCGGAAGCAATGGTAAGCCGCCGTTTGTGACTGCTTCAGTGGGCTAATGGCTAGCTTGCTAAGGTAACCGTGTTCGCAGATGGAGCTCCTCGCTGTGCTTTTCCTCAACAATTTGGCCCAAGAAGCAAAAGCCAAAGCGTTTGAGGAGAGATCCGCAACGATCCGGGCCCATCACGTCAAAGCAGTCGCCAAGGTAATTCCGCAAACGGTAGAAACACTCTGTCTTTAAGCAAAAGTATAGATATGTGTGCATGCAACAAGGCTGTTAAAAGTATTGATTTTACTCGTTCAGTTAAGTGCAGACTCGGAAATGTACAAAAGGGAAAATGAATCTTTACTGTTGTCAGTGAACGCTTTGATAACCTGACAAAGAAATGACCAGGAAATAAGTGTACAGTACAAGCAAGAAGGCCTTCCAATAAATATGCGCACAAATTGAAATGCAATGTGATGATTGGTACATTTGACGAATTAGATACTGTGCACACTGCAATGTTGTACTGTACATGTACTGCATGTTCCTTGTACCGCCCTAACAAATCATCCTATGTCTTTATTTTTTAATACAAATAAATAAATCTTGCACCCCAGCATGGATGTTAATTCACATTCACTTTATTTCTTCAGAGAGTGCTGAAAAATGCCAGAGGATGAAGACCATGTTTTGATGATCATCCTTTCGCCCACCGGGAAGTGCTTTATTTTTTCCTGTCTATCTAATGTTGCTTCACTTTGATTTTCTCAATTCAAATGATCTGTTCCTTCCATTTTTGCTTTCTTAACTTGGTGTATACTGTATTCCTAATAATAAATCCACTGAATATTCTTCAATGGCTGAACTCATCTGTTTTCTGTTGTGTATTTTGTTCGAGCACGTACGATTTTCTGGTGATATGTTTGAGGTCTGGCTGGAATTTATCAGGGTATTTTTCATTTCGAAGGGTGTTTGAAAGTCGCCTTTTTAGCTGTACTGTCAAATCATAAAGTACTTTTTTTTTCTTTGACATTTTCCTAATGTGGTGCAGTATTGTATATTGTCATAAGATAAAACCTTTATTTGTCTCACAATGGAGA
>NW_017841917.1:0-2032 GCF_001891065.2 Hippocampus comes
GCAAGCAACATGCACCACAGCGCTGACTTGCGGATCTATGTGGAAACAGCAATTGTGGTCCTGGTTTAAACTTTTTTTTCTGTTTAATTACAGTATATTAAACCTCAGCGTTGGGAGGGTTACTTTGTACAGTTACAGTACTAGTTGTTATATCTAAGTGACATAATACAAGTACCATATTATTAAAGTCATGTAACTTGATGACCTTTAATTACTTTTGGATACTCCAATACTAAATATGCTAATGAAGACAAAAATATCGCTTTATTTGACATTTTGGTCCTATGAATATGTAATAATATGTATGGTTTGAAAACCGGAGCACCTAAAATCAAAATTTTAAATCTCAGGGCAGTGGCAATCAATATTCATATGGTGCCGCAGGAGTCGGGATGAATGGATGGATGGCTAAGTGTAACATTTGCTGTGTTGTATGAGGTAAAACATATATATATGTTCACTCCAGAGACAAATATTACAAGCTTTTTTTCTGGTAATCCACAAGAACACAATTCAATCAAGCAGTGATATTCAATGTCGTATTTTACTCCAGTTTTAGCCATGTTAATACACAACAAAAAGCTTCAGCAATTTAATATGAAGATCATAATTTCCCATAAATTTCAAAATGTTACAGATCGGCAAATAATGATGATCCACACAGTAATGTCTTTGTTACATTTTTGGGGATGCTTGATGTTCTCTTCATGGATTGCTTGACTCTCATTCTACCCGACCGCGCTCATAGAAAATGAGACACGCAGCATCTAGAATTGGAAAATAATAACATTCGACCTTTCATTCATAAATACAGGCCCCACATTCTATGTGATTGTGAAGTGCATCACTCACAGGAAGCCTTTTCCGCAACCCAGAGGTCCAAAGAATAGCTCTGTTGGAAGGCAAACTTTCCGACAAATTCCTTTCAAGCTGGGGCATGACCATGGAAAGGAGGCTGCCTCATTATCAACAACTGAAATCAAACAGGTTTTGAATATTTAAGACAAAATCAAAAATTGACGGTTTATGAGTTCCAAAAGCAATCAAATAAGAT
Source organism: Hippocampus comes (assembly GCF_001891065.2). Classification (NCBI taxonomy): domain Eukaryota; kingdom Metazoa; phylum Chordata; class Actinopteri; order Syngnathiformes; family Syngnathidae; genus Hippocampus; species Hippocampus comes. Next base: position 1,055 of record NW_017841917.1, read on the forward strand.
GCGAGCACTTACCATTGAGGAGTAAAACAACCAAGAGGGTCCAAATCACCACACGATGACAAGACATTGTTGTTTCGTCTTTCTGTCGCTTCGAAATGAGGATTTGTCAGGATTCGGTCGTATTTTGGTCTAAAGGGAGGAACAACAGTAATAAGAAGCAGCAAACGGGCCATTGGAGTGAATGCTCGGTAGCCTATCCCTGGACAACATACTTTTCTTAATCTAATTTAAAGAAACAAGAGAACCACAGCCAACTTGTGACTAAATGTCATGAGACAAACATTAACAATGTGGCATGCATATTTATTTTCGCAGATTTTAAAACGGGATGTCCAGTCCTCACCTTATTTTAACCGTGCAAAAAGTCTGGCCTTTTTGCATTTGGTGTTTTTGGTCAAGGAATCTATTCGCAAACAACATACACATGGTAGGCTTAGTTCAACTTGACATCCACTCAATGTAAAGTTCAATGCCACAGATGTCCTTGAAATAGACTGCATTGCTCATGGTTAATAGTGTACAATACACATGTAAAAAATATCAAATATTATTATTTTTGTTTTCCATTTATTTTCAAGCATGTTCTTTTATCCCCAAAAAGTGAAGAAATGAGGAAAAGATGACTTCTTTGAAGATGTCAAACATTGCAGTTTGTCGATAATTGGCTGTCCTCGGGGGGCCCACCCAAGCTGTAGTATCACAAAGAAGTAAAAGCTATTAAGGATCAGTTATTTTTCTTGGTTCAAAGATCACTGGCCTTTGGAAACGTTTTCATCAATGTTACATCAGTCTTCTCCAAAGGGAGGCCAACTTTGTTTTCAACCCATCAATCATCTTTATTCTCCAGGCACTGTCCAACACTCTGGAGGCTAATTGCCTCCACAAGGCTTAAAAACAGAGCGGACAAAGGGGCTCTAATGAGCATGTTTAAAGTGTATCATGTGTTCAGGAAACAACATGGGAATCTAACACAGTATC
>NW_017841918.1:0-2051 GCF_001891065.2 Hippocampus comes
TCACACCGTCATCACATTTGCCGTCGAACACGGACAATCGCGTCGTCTTTCCTCGATGGCGTTCAGTGGCGGCTGGCAAACGGATGTTGCCGGCCATCTCCCATTGGAAGGAACTCATTCTGAACGGACGCTTGCCGGATGCTGTCGCCGTCTGGCAGGCATTTTGCCAACGTCGGTGACGCTTTTATTTTTTTAAATGCTCAGGATTGACCACATCCATGCGTACTTCCAATGTGTATTATTTTTTTTTGACCCCAAGATTCAATGTTTATAACAGACCAGACCAGGAGATTTGGGCCGGCCGGTTATCCGTACGTGCGGCCTTCACTGTCGGCTTCATTTGCAGTATCGGACCGACACAAGTGACGGCATTTCTTTCGGTGTGATCGTTGCGCCTCCTTGATTCCTATCGTCAGAAGAGTGTCGCGGCGGGCTCGCCGCATCGTGCGTGTCGATGTGAGCATACGTGCGCGCATGCCGGCGCGTGTGTGCGGCAGGCGTGGAGTCAGAACGCTTTCCTGTTTTTGTCCTCGGCTCCTCTTGGCACAAGAGAAGGCTCAAACGGTCTGGTAAAAAACAAGATTTGAGCAAGGTCGCGGCCACGCCAACGATGCTGTCCCGACGTTCAGAAAACGGTGCGCTCATCATTGCCAGCGAGGCTTTGCGTCGACACGTTCCCAGCGTGCGATCTCCGCAGAGGCCCGCCGGAGGCTGAGCTGTGAATCAAACCTCACGCGCTCGTAAGAGGTGCAAATGAGCGGCGCGCCGGCCGACGTCGATGTCGCCGAGACGCGCGTCGCCCTGATCGTAAGCCGCAGCGCGCGCGTGCTTTCGACTGAGCTCCGTCGGAGGCCGGCGAGCCCCGCGCCTTACATGCAAAAGTGCGGCGCGGGCGTCCCGGGCGAACAAAGGAATGCGGCTTTGCCGTTTTGAACAGCCTGCATGAGTTATGTGGCGCGAGGTAACGGGCTGCTCGAACGTAACCAGCGAGACGTGCGAGTCATTTCCTGTCTTGTCGTGGCTGTCAAATCAAAGCCGCGCTTGTGTTTTGGCGCCGCGGTTGACGGCAAGACCTTCAGTCTGCCCTCGCTGAGCGACTCAATCTTGAGCCGCTCCGTCGCTCTTGGAGGCGGGAGATCGTCAGCACGCCGAAACGTTATCTCGCCCTCTCGCCGAGACCCAACACGAGAGCTGTTTTCATTCTCGCTGGCCAAGCTAATAACGCAGAGGTGTCACGGTGACCGCAGCTCTGCCGGGAGGTCGTGAAAAAAAACCCCAAACAAACAAACAAACGTTACACTGGCGAGATCGTGGATTTCTCCCCGTCTGGGATGCTGTCTTTGAGTGAGATGTCCTCCCTTTTTACTGCCGAGGCGACGCCTCAAACGACGTGTGAGAGGAGCAGAAATGGCAAGCGAGGAATATGGCGGACGCGCGCACGCCAAAGGGAAGAACGGCGAGCATTAATTCCCCGCGTCGAGGCTGGCTGCACTCGCCGCCGTCGGCGTTGACGGCGCTCTTGACGCCGTGTTCCCCAAATTGCGCCCCGTCCCTCTGGCCGTCTCTTGCGGGAGGTGAAGGGGCCTCTTAAGCCGCTCTTTATTTGCATGTTCTGCAGAGGAGTCCATGATGAAAAGGCTCAGCCGGTTAACGTTCGGCTTTGCGTGTGCCCTGTCAATCGACTCTCGACGTTCAACACTGAGACGACGACCAAGCTAGTCTTCCTCACAGGGGCGGCGCTACGTGGTGGCCAGGGGTGGCCCTGGCCACCACCTACATTTAAATGAAGCTCCTCCGCTCCTCCGCACCTGCCCGGCGCCTCGGGTCCGTGGACCAGACACGAATAGCAGTACCGAGGACTGAGCGGAGGCTCCGAGGCGATCGAAGCTTTCCCGTTGTCGGTGCGTGTTTTAAAGCGCTCTAGAAATACGGCTGAGTTGAGTATCTTGAAAGAAGAAGATTTACCATTCACCCGCATACTTACCAAAACCGTATTCGGCAAAACGCATTTGTTTCTCACGTTCGGTATCGATCCAAATCATGACAGTCGC
>NW_017841919.1:0-2052 GCF_001891065.2 Hippocampus comes
AAAAAAAGAGCCCCAATTTCCCCCAGGCAAGAGGGAATTCTTGAAGAGCCGAAAAGAGGTTGTCCCCATCTCATTCATGGCCACCATTCACAATCAAATATCCCCTCGCAAACATGCTGTAGGTGTCGAATAGGAAACTACAAGTTTTCATTTTGACTTGAGGGTTGGAGGATGAGGAGGGGGGGATTTTTTCTCACAAAAGCACAGCCCTGCCTGTGTGATTTCCCTGTCTTAGATAAGTCAATTGGAAATCCCCACAGAGGCTCCACCCAGCCGCGCTGACAAAAACCCGCAGCGCCAGCCCTCTCCGAGCCACTCTTCTTCCTGACCTTTGGACCGTACGCGTGTACTTGTCTTGTGACAGCCACCATGGACGTCCACGGAGTAGCTCCCAGCGATCGCATGGATTATAACGACCTGGAGCACATGGAGCCCAAGCACGGGAAAGCCTTGCCGTGTCAAGACGACCGCTTCGACAGCGGCCTGGAATCGCTGAAGGAGGACGAGCTGGTGACCGACTTGGAGCACTTGCGCGTGAGCGAGGAGCTCGTTCACGACTACGAGCCCTGGAGAGGTGTCGTGACCGACGACGGGGACACGTAAGTGGACTTTGTCTCGACTCGGTTTGCAAAACGCTGAATTAAAATGGACTCGCTCGTGCAAGACTTCGAGAATAACTGCAACCGGCGGGTTTTATCCCAACGCGACAACGCTATGCATGAAAACCACGAAGGTTGCACGAAATATGCGTCGTGCGTTTGTTTGCGCGTGTGCGTCGACTTTTGGCTGAGCGAGCAGTCTGGGCGGTGCTTAAGAGTTGCGCTCTGCGGGCTCAGGAAAGTCCCTGGCCCACTGCCAATAACTGATAAAGCGTCAAGCCGCAACTGGTGGAAACAACCCGACAAAATTCCACTCTTGCGAAACGTTCCTGTTGCACAGGCGTTGTTCCTTATAATTTCACCGGAGCGACTTCCTCTGAGCCTTCGTTTGACTTGAGCTCTCCCCAATTTTCTGACAGGCTTCTCCACTTGGCCATCATTCACGAAGCCGCCGATCGAGCCCAACAGATGATCAAACTGTCCCACAATCACCCCTTCCTGAATGCACAGAACCACCAGAGACAGGTACGAACCAGCAACTCGCTGAAACCACCCAAGACGCTTTTTGCTGAAGTGAACAGTGGCGTAACACACAATAAATATGAATTGCAGACGGCGCTGCACCTAGCCGTGATCACGGAGCAACCTCACTTGGTGGAACAGCTCCTGAAGGCGGGCTGCGACCCGCGGCTGGCCGACGACTGCGGCAACACGGCATTGCACATAGCCTGCAAGAAAGGTTCCCTCGCCTGCTTCGGCGTCATCACCCAGACAAACCAGCGCCACCTCGCCTCCATCATCTCCTTCCCCAACTACAGCGGTAAGTTCGGAATTCTGCCAAGAAAAATATGCAAGGCTGGTTTCTCTGAGAACGGGTTCTGAACTGCTCTTCTTTGCCCCCCAGGACAAAACTGTCTTCACGTAGCGTCGATTCACGGCTACATTTCGTTAGTGGAGAATCTAGTTGGGCTGGGCGCGGATATCAACGCACAGGTGGGTGTCATCAAGTTCAAGTCAAGTTTGCAACGACGAGTCCCGTTTGGAGCAAAGTAGCGAAGTAACCATTCATTTTGGTTTATAGGAGCAATGCAGCGGTAGGACGGCACTCCATCTAGCGGTGGACGTCCAAAACCCGGCGCTGGTCCGTCGCCTCCTTGACCTCGGCGCTGACGTTAATTGCCTCAATTACGGCGGGTTCACGCCGTACCACCTCACCTACGGACGGCAAAACGACGACATCCGCCGGCAGCTGTATGAGAAGACGGCACAGGAATTGAGGGCCTTGCCCGACAGCGAATCAGACGAGAGCGATATGGAAGATCTGGACTTGACTGAGGATGAGGTCGGTGTCCATCAATGACAGCTGCTCACATGGCGAGCATTTCCATATTCGAGTCAAGGTTGTAAATGTTGACGCTTCTTTGACAGTTGTACGATGACATCAAGTTTGGAA
>NW_017841920.1:0-2054 GCF_001891065.2 Hippocampus comes
GAGGACGGCAAAGCGCAGGAAGAAGCGGGAAAAACGGAAGCAGAAGAAGCTCATGGCGAAGAAAGCCAAAACAAACCAACAAAATGGAGATGCGGAAAGAAGCCCCGATAGCAGTGAAAACGAAAAGGAGGCTGATGATGACAAAGAGGCTGATGATGACAAAGAGGCTGATGATGATGCTGAGGTCCCGAGCTTTGTCATGGGGAGGAAGTAGTCCATTTGCCAAGAGCCCGGACACTTTTCGAAACACGTTTATTCCCATTTTTGACAAACGAAGAACATGACTGTAAACATTTTTTGAGCAAGTTTCGACGATGCTGCCTGATTGAGCAGCCCTGAAACTGGTTATAGCTGACTCAAAAGGAAAAAAACAAAAAGATCTTGTGCTATACACACTTACTTGTGTCTGTTGTCAAGAAATCTGTGATTTGAACTCTGAAATTGTTTGCAGATCCATCACTTTCCCTCATTTTGTAAATGATTTTAGTAAACAAATTTTGGTAATTGAAAGGTGTCAAGTAGTTTTATCTAAATTCCCAATGGAAAGCTGTGTCTTTTTGATGTCCTTGTGACAAGTACAATTTCGGCATAAGAGCAGGACAACTACACGTTAATTGTGAGTCAGTACGGTGCTCTACTTAACCGTGTGCAACTAGTGACGTCAAGTCTTATTAGTTATCATTTTAGCACTTCAACTAATAGTACAAGGAGTGTGCAGATGTCGAAAATATGCAAAAGTCCGTTTTTACACATTCTGATTCTGAGTCATTTTGGGATTTCGCAACAGTGACATTTCTGCAGCCTTGTGATCTTGCCCCTCGCACATGTCTGTTGCTTGTGGACACGACAGGGTTGCAAAAAGCAATTCAAAGAGTGAAAAGGCGTGACGTCCGGAGGCTCGGAAGCGTCGCGTGCGATGTTCTTTGGACAAAGCTCCTGCTTGCCACGGCGGTGATGGGCTGTCTGTGGACATCACCTTTCTTGGGGCAGGGAGAGAAAAACGGCCGGATATTGTCTGAACCAGGGAAAGCAATTCCTGTTGGACACTGCTGGCTGTCACAAAAGCAAGCGAGACACAAGGGCTTGTAGCATCGGAGCAGTTTGGCAGTTGGCCCGTGAAGCAAAATGACGAATGCGTTGACTGATGTAACTGAAGTGTTCACTCCCAGACACATCTTTTTATTTCCATTCATCAAACATTTGCAGCTGGGGGCGTGTCTTCTCTATCTGCGTCACACAATTTCCCTCAGGACAACATTGCATTGACTCTGTTTGTCCATCACACCGCCAACGGATGCAGAGCATCACACAGCTATCCTCATAATTATACCGATCAACAGCGCTTGCACCTCTACAAATTGTTCCCATAGTTTTTGAAGTTGTTACGTGTGTCATGGCTCGAGGCGTGGCGCAACGCGGCCAGCGCGTCTGCCCCACAGTTGAAGGTTGGTGGTTCAAATCCTGGATGTTACCTTTCTGTGAGGAGTTTGCACGTTCTCCCCCTGTGCAGACTTTATTTTATTTTTTTTTAACCAGGTAGTCTGGCTTCGAACCACAAACTCGCAGGTCAGTTGAACTACCGACTCTCATTTGAAAGTGAATGCTGGTCGTCAGATTTGTTCATTCCTATTCCGGCATCGCTCTTGTCATTTTCATTTTTCCCACGTGGGGGCACTACAACCTCAAAGACGCTGCCACCCTAATCAGCATCTGCCGAGACTTCTATTTTACCTGTTGTTTAATTATGAACCACACTGACATGATGGGATTAATCTCATCATACCTAATGAGCACTTTGATCTTTAATGCTGTTTTCACCGCTGTTTAAGATACCATATGTTCAATTATTAACCTCCTTTTAGCCTACTTATGATTGAAAAGGTAATTGACCTAGAATGTTTCCGTACGTTCATAAATAGTAACATACGTATATAAGTATGGCACTGAGCCATTGGAGCGTGTATTCAACACCTTACTGGTGTGCTGAATCTTTCTGCACACGAGTGCATGATCAGATCATCAGCAAGCTCCGCGGAAGCCTGACATTGAACCTG
>NW_017841921.1:0-2055 GCF_001891065.2 Hippocampus comes
ACCCCCAACCTCTGGGTTGGGAGACAACCACTCTATCACTGAGCCATGCCGCCCATGCCCAAGCTAAAAGGGCAAAATAAACAATGAGTGCAAGTTGTAAGTAGTGCAAGTTGTAAGTAGCTTCTTCGTCGTCGTGAGCTACAATTAGAACAAGAAGTGAAATGAATACGAGGACAGGACATATTCTAGTTCTATGTTGAAAAGTGACCTCAATGAAAGATTGAACAAAATCAGATGTTCCCAGCACTATACCAGCACAGGATTATTATGACATCATCAGACTTTCAGTTCATACATTTTAGGAATCTATTTGTAAATTACCGCACGTCTTTCTTTAAAAATTATTATTCATGAGACCCACAATAACAGTTACATTGGTCCTGTGAATGACTCCAAGATGAAAGAAGATAAGACGATAGAATAAGATAGTAGAAGATGGAAGACAGAAGAAGATCGAAGATAAAAGTTGGAAGATAGAAGATGATAGATTAAAAAAGACAAAAGAAGAGAATGACAATAGAAGGAAGAAAAGATAAAGAAATTGAATTGTTTTCTGTAAACGTCAACATAATTGGGCCAACGCTGCTTGCTGTGTATATGTCACAAAGTCCATACTTGTTTTTCAGGTCCTCTTTGTTTTCTTTTGGTAAATTGTTTAGTTGTTTAATCTCTTATGTTTTTTTTCCCTCCCCCAGAGCTGTGCATTTTGAGTGCGATTTTTGGACACGGCACATCCACTGTTTTGATTGCCCCCCTGAGCGTAAGCCGCTTGCTGACCGCTAAACTTCCCTCTTGCGTTTGTGTCTTTCAGATGCTCGGCCATGGATGCAATTGGAGCTGACGAGAAGAAAGACAAAATGGACGGCAGTGGTTTTGGAGACCTCCTAAAGAAGCCACTAGAAACCAGAGGTAACGTTCAAGGGGAGGCCATGGATGTTGCCTTTGAGCGGCTTCGGTGGGTTGGGTGATGAAATAATCAAATATGCATATCAAAGACGAAGCACTTGTGGCCTCGCTGTCAGGAGTCGTAAAGAAGCTGCGGCGTGAAACTGCATGCCTAATGACTCGCGCTTGGCTTAAAAGCGTGTAAGCGCTGATCAATAAGCGACGTGGCGAGAGAAGACAGGTGAGTGTTTGGGTTGGACAACTCAAGGACTGATGAGCGCTGCAGTCATGATTTAAACATTCACATACGTGTGGGATGAAAGCCAAGCAAAGTCAAGCGCAAGACCACCGCATACCCTCAAGTCGATGGTGCCTGTGTGACGATAAGACTCCAGAAAGAAGGTGCAAGTGGAGCCAAATAGTAGACTTGGAACTGCTGTGATGCATCGGGGTGTCTTTGAGGAGGCGTGACAAGCGCTTTACTCACAATGATTGAACATGATTGATGAGTGTGGTGGTGGTGAGGTGTGGTTTGTTTTGTGACTTTGACTCGGTGAAATGTGTGTTGGCTTGTGTGAAACATAAGTGCACGTGAGATGAAAGGCAGATTTAACGAGGCTAAAAAAATAAATCAATCTCACCGTGTGGGGGAGCAATGTCAGACGCTACTATGACAACAGCACAACGTTATTAGCGCCACGACGTTCGACGCGTAGTGCCGCGCCACTTTTAAGTGAAAATGGGCAGTTCTGCAAGGCTCCGTGCTAAAGACGTGTAGCTTTTACAAGCCAAGACGGACACGACCTTGTTAAATATTTCAACGAGGCCAACGCCGGGGACAGCCATGTTGCTTGTGGTATTCTGAAGGTCATGTCACACCCACGCAAAGACCATGTGTTTCCTGGAATGATGAAAAGTTTGAGAGCCGGCACTTTCTATCAAGTGTGTCAAGGGTTTCGTGTTCTCCGGCGAAGGTTCGCAAATCTTTGGGGCCCAGGGACCACTGAGAAGGGAAGACACGTTCTCAATGGTAGTGGGCAGATCAATCAAAATATTGATATTGATAACAACATTGAGAGACTGAGCAAGCCAGCATCATACACGCATACAAGCAGCACAGAAAGCCGGACCGTAAGGATGGCAGAGAGAAAGAGGACCACCGTGTGGCCT
>NW_017841922.1:0-2056 GCF_001891065.2 Hippocampus comes
AAGAGCAAAGACCACTTTTGCCACTTTCGGGATATAAATCGAGGCCAAGTGCCATTTCTAATGTGGGCCAGTACTAGAAATGTTTCTGAATTTAGTTTGGTCATTATGTCGTGTGATCATAAATATTTGAGTCGATAGCCAGCTTCCAAAAAAGAAAGTAGTGGATGTTTACTTTCTTCCATTGTTTCTTAACAGCCTCATATATGACGTGCCCATTAGTCCATCCTTTAATAATAGGCATAATAAAAACTGATACAGACCGCTCAGCGCGAGAACTAGCAGAGGATATGACGGCTTTGTTGATTCATGACTTTTGCAAGGGAATATTTGGGTTTTTCGCAAACAACGACAAGTTTGTTCTTGTCCAAGGTGTGAATGTCCTGCCGATCGAGGACACTTCGCAGCTTGTCAGCCCCACAAAACCCACAAATGGTGTTGAATGGCCCCCGAATCTACTCACATGCTAAGTAAGCGGCTTTTTTTTTCGTCAGTGACCAACGGGGTTTCTCCTAATCCAACTTGTTTTCACTGTCTTGCTGGGAAGCAAGAGTTGGCACATTAGCACACCGTTAATTGGAAGAAAAGATGCGCATTCCCGAAACTCGCCACTTTCTGGGGTGAAGGGGGTCCTGCAAAGCCCCCCCGGAGAAGTCCAATGCATGATGAGCACCATCTCTGGAAACCGGAGCCTTGCAGTGAAGCGCGCAAGTTTTCGTTCTTCAATGTCATTGCATTTTATGATCCAATTTCGAACATTGAATGTATTGAATGGGTGCTCCGGGATGACTTTAACTGACAATAGACTGTAACAATCTCCGAAGGCAACTGCTTGCAAAATAGGACGAATTGTGTCATAGTTAGCTATGCAATAATTGTAAATTTGAGATTCCTTTTGTATATTGCGTGGAAGAAGTTGTTGATTGCGCGTAAGGCTCAATCGAAATTACCACCTGTAACTGGTAACCCAGCCCCCCTCGCTCCTCCTTTACAGAGGCCGCAGTATCACTTCATACTGATCGATGATTGTAGTTTCGTGCTGATGAATGTCCCTTTTAAATATTTGATCTTCACGTCTTCCCTGACAAAGCGCAAACGCTCGTGCGTAAATCGTTCCGATCCGCGCAGTCTCCAGAACAAACTCCGCATCAGCGCGTTAAAGCGATGAACTGATAGTATCATGAAGGTAATTCGCAGGTTTACTGTCGCACACACAAGTCCCTGCCCGGCCCCCCCGCGGCGATCAGTCATCCAGCTCCCAGATAACGCGTCATTCTCTTCTCGATTACGCAGCGGGATTTACATGAAACTGTTAATTGTTTGCTCTTCAAATAGTCGGCCTGGAGCCAGCAGTCTGCCGCAAGTTAAGGACCGACTCTTGGCCCGCCCTCCCCCAACCCCCCACTCTTTCTCCCTCTCTCTCTCTCGACCTCTCCGTCCTCCTGTCCGAACGCGCCGGAACCATCAGCATGACAAAGCGCTGGCCGGGGCACGGCCTGATGGCACCGCCCGCTCTCTCCCACCTCGGAGACCACCAGCTCGACTTGAGCTGGGATCCGCGGCAAAGTTGTCCGCCCGGCCACGTAGCGCGGAGCTCCGCGGTCCGGCACCGGAACAACCAGCACCCGCCGCCGAGCTCGGAGGAGCCCGCAGTTGCGCACCCGCGGGGTCGCGTCGGCGGCGCATTGATGGAGAAACTCTCGGCACCGCAGCCGTCGTGCGGGAACGCTCGCGATGCCGAGCCCGAACTCGAAGCTGTTCCCCGGGACGCGTGGAGCGCTGAGCGGGAGACGACCGGCGCAAGAGGTGGCAAGAAGAAGAATTATCAGCGCTACCCCAAACCACCATACTCGTACCTTGCAATGATTGCCATGGTGATTCAACGCTCTCCGGAGAAGAAGTTAACTTTAGCGGAGGTAGAGTGGAATACAAAACACGCTTCGGACTGCAAATGCACGCAATGTCGCTTTGGGTGTTGTTTGACGCACGGACCTGTTTAACTTTGGAAGTCATGAACTCGGATAATACATTCAAAGAGGACATTTCTTCAAGTAAACAA
>NW_017841923.1:0-2055 GCF_001891065.2 Hippocampus comes
CCTCTCCTGTAGACTCCAATGTGGGAGCTTCTAGTTCTCAAATGAGGGCAGTAGCAATAGAAAATGGATGGATAAAATGTAAGGAAACACTACTAAATTACCTCTCTGGAATGGTTCCCTCTCAATTGTGTGAAATTAAATAACATAGTAAAGTGGGCCACAGCTGTATCACTGCTGAATTGGAATGGACAATTTTGTCCCACCCCTATATACCGTATGGGTGACCATATGGGTAAACAACTGACAATTGCTCAAACACAAACACAGTTGTTAACATTGCACCATTGTAACATTTGAGAACAAACAGTTGGAAATGACCACAATAAACATTAACATCAGATTACCCTGATTTTGAGGCTTTAGCCAAGAACCCTAGTACGACAGTATGTGAGTCCCCGGAATCCCATCAGCTCTGCAAGAGGTCGCGTCAACACCAAGATGACAGTCTTGGACTTTGGCACTGGCACAAGAAAGGAAACTAACTTACGGGCAATGAAAACAAAACACCGGCATTGAACAGAGGAACAGGTTTGCTTTACTGTCATCTGACCGGGAAGCTTTGGTGGATCACAGCACCTATGAAAGTGGACCCTCTCAACTACTCAGATCAGCTACTTGGTCACAAACACTAATAATATGTGGCAAACCCTTATTTGGGGTCAAATGTTGTGTCTATGTAGCAGAAAGCACACAAAGGTTCTATGTTTTGCTAACGACGTGGTTTCTGATTTTTATGAAAAAGTCGAGACCCGCTACTGAGCATTCGATTGTCAGATTGGTTATAATTCATATATTCATTCATTCAGGGGATCAAATTACTGCAAAGGCCATGGGTATCCGCACTAACAGATAAGACGAGATTCTGCCTCGACTCCGAAGGATCAACAAGCACACAATGAAGCTCAATCCCCCTCACACCCTTGCATCCAGAACACACTGATTTGTCCTCATCGGCCCAACCTACTGTGCCATATCCACTGCTGGATTCAACCCAAACTTTGAAGCCATCTTCACACTGCTAGACCCACCCCTGGACTGTACATCGCCCCCGAACGATGACTCAGCTCTAACTGCACAAATCCATCGTCTATGGATGACTCCCTCCCAGAGATCACCTACGAGATGAACAAGCTTGTCCATATTTTAATTCATCTCACACCACTTCCATTTCCCATTTTTTCACCTCTGACTCCTAATCACCATTCGACCACACCCACCCCAAGACTCACCAAACTGCCATCTACCAAACGTTTGACTGCACCAAGACTCAGCAAACAGCCACCTACCTACCCATCTCCCTCTTTGCTTGTGAAGAAATTTAACTCCCGTCCGGTCTGATATGTTCTGGGCCCAGACTGAATGAATACCCGCTATGTTTGTCCCTAGAATAAATCAGCACCCGATGAAGCTAACGAAGCTTGTGGTATTCCAGTGATTACCAGTGACAGAAAGTCAGCTAGTCAGAAAGAAATAACCTCATGAGGTTATCTTGTCAGCCTCTGAAAAAGCGTCTCCCGTTATCACTGCAAGATTAGATCACTAGTTCACAAAGCACTATTGTTTAATTAATTAATGACAACATTATGACCTATGGCCTTGACTTCTTTCTCCTCAGCAAAACATGTCGAACAGAAGGTTGTCAAAACACTAGTATGAATGAGGCAACATCAAGGAATTCTAATTTTCAGAGTAAATTTTACAGTTGCAAAAAACACGGCAGAATTGCTGCCATTTTTAAGTCATTGTTTCAGTGTAAAGACATTTATTTGGGTGATTTTAATTCATTTGAATACAGTTTCTCAGTCTTTTAATAAAAGGTGATCTAAACATTACTGTTGTAATCATTTATAGACCACCAAGACAAAAAGGGAAATCTATGGAGGAATTTGAAGAAAGTAATCTGTACTGACTATGACGGCCGGGTCATAACCGGAGACTGTACCATTCATGTTGAGAACAATTTGGATAAAAATACCAAAGTACTTTATACAATACTTGCTACAAATAATCCTAAAAGTTCGGACAATCACTGTGTCTATTAAAAAAAGATATATA
>NW_017841924.1:0-1999 GCF_001891065.2 Hippocampus comes
TTTTTTTTTTTTAATCTCATCATTATTTCTCTTTTGATTTCTCATGAAGAGTAATAGTTTTTAATGGGTCAATCTATCTATCTATATATATTTCAATATATTTATCTTATTGGTTAGTTTGACAGGAAGAGCAATCATGTTCTTGAGTGAATTTGACCCGAATCATGTTTGATTTTCCAAAACTTTATAAACACTGTTTATTTCTCCTTTTTAACCCTCCTTTAAACATTTGGTTCTCAAACACAGCAATAATGATCCGGTCTCATTTTGACCCGGGGGATTATCCAATGGTATTACAAACTAAAATATTCCACTAAATATTGTTTGTATCTTGTTATCAACTCCATTAGTCACAAGTTCAAACAATACTTTGGCGCACATCATGTCTGAGTCAGTTTCTCTTCTTTTTGTAAAAAATGCTTTAAAAATTAGAAAACAAAAAACAATTGCAATAATGATGTGATTCGACCCACTCTTTATTGCATTCCCTCTCACAGTCATGAAATAAACCATGGTTATAAATATCTCTTACATTTATTAAACTAAGCAGAAGAGTTCATACAGCCCCCAAAATCGACGTATAAAATGGCTCAATTTGACCTGCAGAATAACAGAAGGGTTGAAGTCACGCTGCAGTTTCAGCTTTGGTTGAAAAAAGAGCCTTGATGGAACGATAATTATGAAACTCCATCTGACAACTTTACCGTCCAATGCAACAAATCACAGTCCTTCCGAACAAGGGCGAAAATGATTCACGCTGTTAATTCCGACTGGCATAAAAGATGAAGCGGGAGGTTGCATTTCATCTTGAAGTATGTTATCAGCCTCATAATCCACTCAACACATTCCCGACAATGTTTGTGCACGGTTGAGACATGGAGCGGGACATCAGTGCAGATTTACTTGGGTAAAAAATTAACACCAAATGGAAATAAGAATGAATTGGCCATCTGTCATGCATTGTTTTTTGTTTTCTTCTGCTCTGTTTTTTTCTTAAAATAGAATCGAATATATTTTGTTGTCACTGCATTACACTTAATTGTACTATGTAACACAATGCAGCGAGTGGTGAGCTGACTTTCTTTTGAGTATGTGAAACTAAAAATATCATAAAACTGACAAACCAACGCAAAAATACCACAACGTACGCATCGAAAATGCAATCAATGTAGACACAGATTAGAAGGTGCATTATCACAATCCTTTAATTTACATTGTTTAACATATTCGTGCTAATCGGGGCAGCACCGTATAATTCTTGATAGCACGTCTGCCTCACAGTCAAGAAGTTCAGGGTTGGAATCTTGACTCTGGCTTTCCCTGTGGTGTTTGTGTCCGACCAATGACAGATAGTGTGAACAGTAATACGCTTCCCGGATGGCCAAGAAGCTCCATTATTTGCAGCCATTGCGCAATGGCAGAGGCCCTCACGCTACTCTTTTTGTTTTTCTTGTGTATATATATTCAGTGTTGAAAATGACCTTATCAGCTTGATCACATTAATGGGTGCGAGGTTCAAAGCCAACAGGACCTCCGGGCTCAGAAAGCACATGCTGGGAAAAAAGCTGGTTCTCATTTGCTTCCTCTTTGCGTCGACTTTCTGTAAATGTAGAGATGTGATGTTTCTTTGCACCGTGTAATCATTTTAATCACAACGTTGCCTTAAGCTGATTACGTGCTGATAATTACATTTTTCAAAGTATACGCCGCAACAAACACATAATTGGTAGAAAACAGACATGGGCTGAGTTTTTTTTTGTTGACTATTTGTTCATAATGAGAACCATGTCGACCTTACAGTGGGATTGCACGTGTAGTGTTTGTAGTGTTTGTGTACAGTGGGGTGGGGGTTGTAATTATTTGATGCCCTGCTGAATTTGTTTGTACCCTCATTGTGAGCTAAAGCATTGTGATAATGAACAGTTTCCCCCCCAAAAAAATAATAATTTTATATATATTTAATATTTATACTATGTGTGTGTGTGTGTGTGTGTGTGTG
>NW_017841925.1:0-2056 GCF_001891065.2 Hippocampus comes
TGTTTCCTAACTCATTTTGGGTAGTGTAATGATAACCGTATTTCATGCATACACTTATTTTCCACATTTAGCTTCTTTCATCGACTGAGAAAACTAGAATGTTGTTATGATTTAGTGCATTAAAAATGATAATTGGAGCTGTCCTTGGTTTAATGATAATAAAAAAGAAAAAGAAGCACGAAACGATAAATCATAGTGGCCGCTGTCATTTGTTCATTATTCATGATCATTTGTTCTTTCCAGTTTCAATTCGCGATGGAAAATGGAAAAGAAAAATAAAGTGACTCATTCTTTTATATTTTTCTTTTTTTTTAGTTTGTACTCCGACAAAATGTGTCAGACACATGAAGCCGAATACAATTCAAAATAATAATTCAAACACATCAGAAAAAGCGGTTGAGGTAATAGTTGGATGGATGGATGAAAAACATTGTTAATGGCCCATATGAGAAATTGTGGTTGTGGTCTTGACAGATTGTGGCAGCTAATCATCTAATGTACGAATAAATTACGAAATAAAAGATTATTTTCTGATTCAAATATACACGAGAGCTCCGTTTGCATTGCTATTTAGCACACACTAGGAGGTGCACGTGAACACTTGTACATTTTTTGTGAAGCTTTTTGTAAATGAGAGAGAGGAGTGAGAAAGAAAGTCTCCCACCGACCAATGACGGATGTGTATAGCCAGAATACTAAAATTGTAATCTCATCATTACATTGTGCACAACATCACTCACGTTTGCTACAAGATGAAGTTGAATGCAAACAAACAATTGTAATGTTCCAACGATAGTTCTTCCATGAGCTTTCCTCCCTCTCTTTATCTTCTCCGGGATGCATTCTTCTCCGAAATGGCTCCTTTCATTTAGAGCATTATAGACAAACGGAAAAGTCGAAGACAATCTCCGCTCACGAAAATTCAATGGCCGAAGGCTGCAAAAGTGCCGACGGTCCAGCGCGACGCAAAAAAACGGCGGTCAGTGCAAATAAAAGGAGAATGTAAGTGACTGCACATGATTGAGCTGTTGAAAACAGGCCGCCGGTGACGTTTAGCCAGACTGGTAAAGTCAAAAATGTTGAAATCCATCCAAAACGGATTAGCGCAACTTCCTTGACACCACTTGCTCCTGTTGTGTCGCGCTTTCTTTTGTATCATTGACATTGTTGATCTTCCTCATTTTGTTGTTGCTGTTTTCTTATGCTTGCATTTTGTACATCCATCCAGGCGTCCATGTGGGGCGGCATGGCTCAGTAGTGGTCTCCCAAACCAGAGGTTGGGGGAGAGGTGTGGGGTTCGATCCCCGGCCCCTGTGACAATGTCAAAATGTCTTTGAGCAAGATAGTCGATACTCCAGTTGCTCCTGATGCTGCGTTATCAGTTGGTGAATGAGGAAAAAGAGTTCAAGCACTTTTGAGTACCCCAGGTAGAAAAGTGCTTCAAAAGTGAAAGTCCATTGATCCGTCCATGCATTTTCAACACTGCTGATCCTGTTCAGCGCCGCGGGGTGCTTGGAGCCTATCCCAGCCGACTCCGGGCTGAAGGCGGATTACGCTGTGATCTGAACTGGTTGATAGTCAGTTGCAGGGCACAGACAGCATAGAGGCAAACAACCATTCAAACCATCACTGAGTGCAAACTGAACATGCACTGCGCCCACACACACCAACAGTTACTGAACATTTGATCAGTATTTACGTGTTGTATTTATTTTGAGTGGATAGTAGTCAAGCGATGGTAGTTTTTTCGTTTGTAATTGTACCGTGTTCTTGAATGTATGCTTTTATGTTCATTTTAGTGTCGATTGCGTTCTTTTCATTGTCATCTAATGTGCTGTTATCATGTGAGTTGGGCTTCGACGGTGGCAATGAGACCTCGGTCTCATTGGGTTTTATTTTCTGGTTGACAACAAATATTATATGAGTGGAAAAGTACAACTTACGGAGAAAATTAGTAGAGATATTAACCAGGCTTGCCAACTCACAGGCAATCTCTTTCATAAGATAAGATAAGGTAAGATAACCTTTGTTTGTCTCACAATGGAGAAATTCCCAA
>NW_017841926.1:0-2060 GCF_001891065.2 Hippocampus comes
GACGTTCCATCAGAGCACGTTGGGGAGGTAAAGCGAGCAAAGCAGCATGTTCTGTCCGAACGCCCGCAGGCGCCTGAAGGCCTCCCAGGCGTCGTTGAAAATGTTGTACTTGAGGAAGACGCGGTGCTCCATGCTGGTGGACAGCCCGATGTCGCGGCTCATAATGTAGATGCCGTCGTTGTGCAGCGCGCACGTCAGGTTAAGGCCCGACTTGGACGTGTTCTCCTTGAGCTGCAGCCACTCTCCGGTGGTGACGTTGTACGACTGCACGGTCAGCACGTCCTCCGTCTCGCTGGGCCAGCGCCGCGCGTGCTCCAGTTTGTGCGTGTAGCCACCCACCAGGTAGATGGTGTCCTCCACCGACAGCATCTGCTGCTTGCGCACGTGCACCGTGCACGGGCGGAACGCCGTCCATGTGTCGGCCACGGGGCAGTAGCGCAGGAGGTTGGTGTTCCGCACTGTTGGGAGACACAAATGTCACGGCCCGCCCTGCAAGAACGGCCTTAAAGCCGTTGATGAAAATGTTTAAAGAAATATGGATGGTATTGCCAATTCTAAAGATTTTAATTAACCTGGGTAAAAATATATTTTTTCAATCTAGATACACAAACTGAGTCAAGTGGCTTGACTGGACGTAAAGGGGGCATTTGGGCTTTCGGCCTTTACGCTCACCTCTGGCCGTGTATCCCCCCATGACGTAGATCATTCCCTGGCACTCGCAGGCCGAGAACTCGGCCAGCGGGTCGGGCATGGACGACACGCAGGTCCAGTAGTCGTTCTCCGGGCTGTAGCACTCCACCGTCCCCAGACTCTGGCCGCCGACGGCGTACAACTTGCCTTGCACCGCCAGAAGCTTGAAGTTAGACCTGTCCGACAGCAAAAGTGGTCAGTTCCACTTGGGTCAGGTGACAAGGTGTAAGCGCGGATTAGTGTTGAGCCAGGTTGTTCGGGTCTACCGACTGAGTATTTAGTGCCTACAAGGTTTTACTTTTAGCCCCTGCATTTAAAAACACATCCGTGCTGTCTACTCCGAACCTGGTCAAAATAGGCTTGCCACTCTTTTCAACCGCAAGTTGTAAATGGAGAGTTGTGGCTAATATGTTGAAAACAGCACTCATCTCATGGTAACCTTGTACTATGTTGACGTTACCTCTTCTGGTTGAGTGGTGCCACCTGGTTCCACTCGTTCCTGCAGGGGTTGTAGCAGTGCGCGGCCGAGATCTCCTGGCTGCTGGCTCGGTAGCCACCGACGATGAAGAGGTAGTTGTCCAGCACAGCCGAGCCGTACCCTCTGATGTTGATCATGTCCCCCGGCAGGTTGTTGGCCAAGGGCTTCCAGCGCTGCTCAGCCTCACCGTACCTCAGCATGGACCAGGGCTCGTCCTGGTCCGGCACGTCCAGGCACAGGCTGCTAAAGTCCCCCATGGCCACCAGGGTGGCGGCGCCCCGCATCCGCATCTCCCTCGCCTGCTCCCTGACGGTGGGAGGCAGGCTGCGGAACTCGGCTCGCCTCATCATCGGGTGGTAAAAGCAGCTCATGAATTTGAGGCAGGCGCCGCGCAGCTCGTGGGTTCCGTAGACCTCGGAGAGGCTGTAGAGCTCCACGCAGTTGTCCGGCCGGATCTCCGCCGTCACGATCTTGAGGATGGAGGTGACCTGCAGGAAGGAGGCGGTCTCGATCAGGTCCTCCAGGGTCTCGTTGGCGATCTCCACTTTAGAGGTGTTGATGAACTCCAGGACCAGCTCCAGCCCGGGGGCGCTGAGGCCCTGCAGCTGTACCGAGTCCTCCGTGGACTCCTTCATCCCCGAGCTGTACAGCGCACGAAAGTAGTCGCTCTTCTCGATCAGCTTCCTCTTGTTCACCTCGTACGTTTTGTCCTCCATCACGATGGCAATGTTTTGCTCCGAGGACATGTCGGCAAGAGTGCGTCTCGAGCAGGCCGACTTCAATGGATTTTGTTTACATCTCACCGGTGTTGAGGGCTCCAAATATGGCCATGTTCGGCCCATTGGTCGTCATCGAGCAACTCTCTGCAGTCCGGGGAAGCTAACCTGCTAAC
>NW_017841927.1:0-2060 GCF_001891065.2 Hippocampus comes
AAGAAGATGAGTTCACCTCTGCCACATCCTTCAACATATCAACACGACGGTTGGTCACGGCATTGGAAGAGGTGGCGTTTTTAGTGTCTCTTGTTTGACAGGGTGCGAAGCAGCCAACCGAGGCGAGTGAGTCATAAAGGTCATTTGTGCTCAAAGCGCCGCCCCCGGTCCGACCTCCCGTTTCGGGGGAGAGATGTGCAGTCTGGCTCTGGTAATGGCGCAACATACCGCTGGTAATGCGACCCAACCCTGCTGCTGTTTCTCGAGCATGCAATTCATTTGGCGGTTTTCTGTGTACTTGTGAATAAGCGCATGACACCCCCTTGATGGGTCTTCACCTGACATCGTGCCGCCTTAAGGGAACAACACAATTAAGGGTCGTTTCTCATTATTTTGTGTCCACGGCGGAGCATGAAGGCGCACAGCGTTGGTTTATTAGCATCTGCCTCGCACAAGCTACCCCTGCGCTTTTGCGGGGGGGAGGGCTGAAAGCAAAGCTTTTGTTTCTTTGTCATATTTATTTAGCCGTGCGTTATTGCTGCATCCCGGCAAAAGCTGCCTGAAATTAATCCAGCGCTCTTAATTTGAGGCTTTCATAAGGCGTTATGTGCTCACTCTGGGAGAACAATAGCTTATTAAAAGCTCTCACTTTGCAAGATGATACATTTCCAAGTCAAAGCAAAAAACTAACGTGGCTCATGAAGCGCAAAGTATGGAACCTAAATTTAATACCCTACTTTGTCATAGCACCGTTAAAGGATCAAGGCGGTAAAAAGCATATTTGTCTGTGCGGAAGGTTGCTCTCGACGTTACATGCGTGTTTGCGGTCCCAGGTAGCTTGTTGGGAAAGCGCCTTCACGTGCGACCTCGACTTAGTTTGTCGTCGAAGGGGAAATCTGCAGCTGCTTTATTGCCCTTGACTTTGTGTGGTAGGAAAGGGAGTGGCTTGGAAAGCCGTTACCCTGCTGACGCGCTTCATAAAACTTCACCCCAAGTCATTCATTCTCCTCAAATATGACACAATGATTAATTCAGCACCTCGTGCCACCTCAGAGCCTCAGCACGGATATCCGCACGGTTAAAAGTCTCCGTTTCCTCGCCGCCCTCCCTTGGGCCAAATTTGCAAAAGCAGGTCATCGCAGAATTCATCTCCTCCCCTCGGTGGAGGGGTCTGATTCATCTATCATGAAGCTTCCCGGCGCATCTCCTGGGCCATGTAAAGGGCGGTCCTTAAAAAGCTGCACTTTAGGAAAATGCTGTTTCGTGGCAAGCTGCCGACTTCTTTCTGGATCTTTGCGCTTTGACGCCCCACACCTCCACCGCACCCCATTTCCCTCGCTTATCAGCCTGATGTGTTATCTCCGTCCGTGCCAAGGTCAGGCGGACCCGAGGCTATCTGTCCCGATAAAGACGGGATGTGGAGTCCTGGTCCAACAGGTCACGTCCAGCCGATGATGCGAAATCCAAAGCGGGCCTATTTTGGGGAAATGAACATTCTGGATTACACAGACTAGATTGCGTTGCATCCGTGACGACCCTCACCGCATCGATGACTTCTAGTATGTATCAAGTCCTGTTTACGGCTGCTGAGATTCACTCTTAACAGGCATGCCGTCGCAGAATTGGGCCTTGGTTGCAGCAGCGGAGCGTCAGCAGAACGCCAGTTTAGCATTAGCGCTCTCGCAGCCGCCCGAGAAGCGCTCTCTGCTGCAAGCGAGTGCCGATGCACCGCTACCTGGCTGGATGTGGTGTTTTTGAAAAATGAGAGTCTTTTCACTGCTCGGATCGATATGGACAGGATTTGCACCGACTGAGCTGGACAAGACCTGGGTCAACCAATCGAAAGTGCTGCTCTGAAGATTTCTTCATCGACCAACTGGGCCGGGTTCAGAGGAGGACCCGCCTCTCCGAAGGCGTCTCCCTGCAACTTTGACATCATTCTAAAAAACACTTTACAGTAAGTACAATATTGTGTCAGACGTTGCCCATTCTGTATCCGCTGCAGCCCGGAGAGGGGATTGTCCCATCTGCGGCCCCTTCTCAAGGTGTCTCATTTTTCC
>NW_017841928.1:0-2062 GCF_001891065.2 Hippocampus comes
TTTTTTTTTTTAAGTGCGCCATCTGTCAACATTTTTCTCTGGACTTTTTGATGCAAGTCGTTTTTAATTTTATGATTAGAATATGTGGCGGGACAATAAAAAAAATATGCGGCGTGCCACAGATCTGTTGCTTCCCCTCATTTGACTCGCATGATACAGCACAAAGTCGGTGACCTAAAGTAAAACTTTTGTCTGCAAATGCGAAACAAGTCGCGCGTCGCAGCTTCAAAGAAAAATCAAACAGGTTTTGTTGACCTGGAGAACTCTCGCTGATGATGGCCCGCTCTCTCTGAACCGCTGCGATTTCCCTGAAATGGAGTAAAAATACGTCGCACTCGAAAAAGGAGCGCGCGGTTTTATCGCTCCGGAAGGTAATTTGAGATGGGGCTGCTCAGAATAAACAGAAAACAGGAAATAGAGCAAGCGGTTTCTGAATCGTGCCCATTCTATTTCCACAGATTAATAACTACTCCTAATTAGTTTTGGAGAGTCAGAACAATTTCTAATCCAATTCCCATCATTTGCCGATTAGTCTTCCTTTCTGCAGCTGGGGTTCAATCAATTTTCCATGGTTTGTCTTTCCAGGACTTCTTTTCTCGCAGACTCTCAGCGAAGAGAGAATTAGTTATGACTTTCTGATAATTAGGCTCGTTTGAGCTACAGATGAGTAGCGAATGAAATAGAAAATCCAAAACAATGGTGGGGAGCGCGACCCAAACAGCAGGGGCAAATCTGGAAAAAGAAAGCTCTCGTTTGCCGCTGGAAAGACGACGGCGGTCGTGCAAAATCTGCCACGAGTGTTCGATTACGTTGAAATGGAGTGATTGAAAAGGCCGCAGCATATGACTCGCGTCCTTTTCATCCTCATCAAACCATTCGGCGGAAGCATTTTGAATGTGTCTGCACGCATTTGGTTCCTCGCTGTCGTATTTGAGTTCACGGGAGAGTGACACCGCCTTACATCGAGTTGTTTCTCCTTCTCGGGCACCCTTTACCCATCACCTCGTCCATTGATTCACTTAGTAGCGAACCGTCAGGCGCGGCATCGGGGCACCCATGGGGGCACGCTACCGTTCGGCAAAGCGGGCGGCCGGCCGCTCACTTTCAAACTTCATAGACCGCATCCGAATGATGATCTCTTGATTGAGCACTTGAAGACAAAGGTTATCGCCACACAAATGGAGTTAAAGCGGCAAGGGGAGAAGGATCTCCGCGCCGCTTGCAGCTGATCGAATCAACAACATCGCTAAGTTGATTATAAAACTGGACGTCCGAAGCACAGACGCCGGCGGAGGGGATGGAGAAGGAGAGAGAGCGCACGCGCTTAAGCGTTCACCAAATGTTTATACTGTAACTGCCTCACCTCTGATCCCAGTTGAATATTATTACAAACGCATCACCCAGACAAAATGGACAGGAAAAGGAAATGGGACAAATTAGGACACAGCAAAGTCTTAAGCTAGTACATCAAACACACTTTTTCCAAAAGTCACACTTGAGGCATGAGTGAGGTCATAATCTGTTGGGCTCCACACACGTCAGCCTTCACCGACTTTCTTAATTATACAGTAGAAAAAACACACACACACACACTGCAAAGACATGACCAAAGCAGACACTCGGAGTGTCTGAGAGGTGATGCCGCCCCCCTGAATCGAATTCTGTGCTGAGCTCTAGAGCGCAGCATGACAGGGGTTTGCATTGGCCCACCGAAACGCCATTGGGACCAATTAGGACGCCGTACGCCGCGCTTCGCAGCCGGTCGAAAAGGGCCTGCCGCTGAGACGGGCAGCTGAGGGGGCGGGGTCGGACTTTCACGGCAAGCGCGCTATGATTATAATGGTGGATGGTGATGATCACAATATGCAGGGGGAGGAAGGCGTTTGGGGTTGCGCAACAGCATCTGTGACAATTTTCGGTGGTCTCGGGAGACGAGGCGCTCCTCCATTTTGGCGGGTTGGCTTCGTTGACGCTATTGTATTGTTAGCAAAAAAATGTTACATATTCCGCTTGTTTTTTTTCATTGGCGTAGAACGGCACTGACGGCTCTGCCTAATATTTC
>NW_017841929.1:0-2075 GCF_001891065.2 Hippocampus comes
AGCATCTGCGAGGCAACTTAGCATAGCATCGATTAGGCTATTAAAATCTGTCTAAATAAAACAAAGATTTGTACGTTAACACCTTTAAAAATTATGAAACACTTTATAGTCTGAATTTAAGCCCATAGACGCGGCCTGCTGTATTGTCTACATTATAAAGTGCTGGAAATTAAACAAAGCCTGTCTGGGGGCACGTTGACTGAAAGAGGACAATACTTAATTTAAATAGCTTATAAAGTGCTGCGAATGTCCATTTTTAAAACCCGGCCTGGTGTTAAGTGTGCAGTGAGCGCGTTACTCGGCAACGATCATGACAGGCAGCGGCAAGCGCAAAGGCCTGCGTGCAGGCAGACAAACAGAGGATTTGGCACCGAGCCGAGGCGAACGCGCCAGATGTAGGCTCCCCAATACCACATTGCTGCCTGTCTTTTCATTTTTGTTCAAATTCAGCGTTCACGTTTGTGTGTGACAGACGCATGGTACAATGAGGAAAATACGGAACAAACCGTGTCCCGTATCGAGGACACAACATTTAATTCCCAGTTCAAGGACGATTCTGTATTTTACAGTATTTAACTTAAGCATGCATTCAGATGAGATAGATTTGTACATACGAATAAACATCTCTATTTTTTCCTGTTGTTTTAGTCACTTTCCCCTTTGGATCTCATGCACACAGGGCCTAGCCAAGAGGACATGTTGAGTTATTGTGCTTGAGGCGATGGTACTCCACCGCGCTTCACAGATGATCATTTCCCAATCCCACAGCTGAAGAGCGCAGTAATTGCTACGATGCATCCAGCAGCCGGTCCTTATCTGATGCAGTGACAAGAATAGGCCCCGTTTTGTTGCTCTCGCACTCTATATAATTCTGTAAAGCTTGCATCATTTCCCGCAGAAGAGATGACCGTGGCGATGTCACCCGAGGGTCCTGGGGGCTGATTGGATGCACATCGAGGCCCGCAGCGAATAAATCACTTCCCCTCTGTTCAAAGGAGAAACATTAGCCCTATGGGTGACCAGCCACTCATCACACACGCACGCACGCACACACACAGCCACGCAAACACACACTCGCACTCTTTGCGCAAACAATTACAGCCTTGATTCCCTTAGCACTAATCAGATACAACACAAGGCACATGCAATGTTCTGGTGAGACAATAATTAAAGCCTCTCCTGACATATTACGTGCCATATTCCTGGAGGAAGACTCATTGCCTGTAAATAAATAGCAGACTAAGCCACCACAACACTAATGACATGAGATCATTTGACACTGTCATGCATGGATTCAATATACGTGCATGATTGACTGATGTCTTTGAGAGTACGGGTGCTATAAATTTAACTGTGGCAACAAAAACAAAACAAAACAAATGAGCATTTTACAAACTGAGAACAAATAACAGCATACACGCATAGAGCAATGAATGCGTATGAGTAATTCCTTTGATGCTGTCTGAACAGAGTTGCTTAAATGATGGATGAAATCATCATTGCGAGGACATATTCCACACAAAATTAATTCCAAATTGTGTAATCTTGCGACATTTGATGTTTGACCGTAACCACATCTCCAACATGACAGAAAAAAAAAAAAGTGGGGGAGGGAACTTGGGAAAGTTCTTTGCAAACTGGTTGTCAACGGTCATCGAGTCAAATGCCAAAGAAACTTCTTGAAAAATTTCAGGCGGGTGATAACGCCTCGGCTCTTTCATTTGGGTTTGTAAAAACCTTTTGCCCCGAGAATTTGTGTTGTTGTTGTTGTTGTTGGAGAACTACAGCAGTGTGAATGACGAATACTCTCAGCATTCCCACAACCACAAAAAGTGTTTTGTTCCAAATGAGTCACAACATTATGCCAAATACAACAACTGCCCAAGTTTACGGTCTTCCACAGCCAATAGGCTCACGTAGTGCCAATAATAATAACTCTATAATTAATAAATGTTGGCATAAATGTGGCTAGAAACATCGCATAATAGCTGTCTGCGGGGAGAAAGTAATCATAACAAAGTTTTCATTTTCTACCCCAAATTTCACAACTCGACTGGTATTCATTCCAGGGTGCA
>NW_017841930.1:0-2066 GCF_001891065.2 Hippocampus comes
TACTTTTTCCAGAGCTCCACAACTAACTCCTATATAGTTCATAGGCACCAAAATACAACAGGATGGCACCAAATAATACTTTTATTGCTTTGGCCTGAACACAAAAATACCAAATAGATGAAATATCGAACAATTAACAGAGTGGTGTAAAAATATACATTTGTAAATCTGTGAATAGCTGATTTCGGGAACGCTAAACCACATATATTTCAGGGTTAACATATTTACGTATTTTAACGCCCCTCCTCTGCCCTTCCAAATAAGACAAAAAACTCACAGATCCACAAAATAACACAAAGCAGTCCCATACTTCTGCCGAATATGTGAAAAGTGTAATTTTTAAAAAACTTCCTGGATGGGTGTATTATTTTCATTATTTTCACCCTTCACTTTCGGTTTCAGTCCACTTGCACTGGGGTCCTCATGCAAGCTACCAGATCCAGTAGATGGCACTACAGTGTAAAATTATGGTTCATTCATTATTTATTTGGCTTTGGCGGAGGTCTACTGAGTCAACTGAGTGTTAATGTAGTCCTACAGTGTTTGTAATTTGTTAACCTGCCAAAATGTCCTTACAGAGGAAGCATTGAATCAACTTTTCACGTTGAGCCGCAACAGCCGTTTCTATCACAACACGGCATCGTAAAAGGCGGCGTACATGCCCCCCAACCACCTCAGCATTCATCTGGTGTGAAGTGTAAAATGATATTAATATCATTATATAACCATCAGCATCAGCCACGACCACAGACGTCTCCCATCAATTATCTGTTATTGGAGCCTGTGTATCCTGAGTATTGTGATATGCTTTGATGAATGCTGCGCTCGACGGGTGTTTGGGGTCCCCAGGATATCGTTCTCCCACTGATGTACTTATTAATAATAAATTGAGCGAGGTGTGTGTGAGTTGTGCCTCCCTCCTCTGTGATTACGGAGACGGCAGAGCGTTTGAAGTATCCATCTTAATCCGAAGACACTTTAGTAGATAAAGCAAACTTGCTCAAGACAAATCGTGACGCCTTTGCAGGCGGCGAGTAACCGCGACACTCCTTCGCTGTCTATCTTCTTTGTCTTCCATCTCATTCTTAAATTATCCCTTTGAACCCACATTGATTGTTGCAAAAAGAGCCGAGGTGTCAAGCGAGGGGAAGCGATTCAAGCTCCCACCAGTTTGAAACCACCAGAGGTCGTCTATGCAGTCGTGTGTCATTTATTCATATTACCACGGTTGGCCCTAAATCACCGCCACCCTGCTGCTCTAACACTAACAATACATAATCTTCACGTGTCACGCCCTCAAAAGAAAATACAGACTTGTTATTTATGCCTCCTTCGCACCTCTCCGATAGGTTATTTTTTTCTACCGCAGCGTTATAAATCAGCCCTGAACTGCACTTTGTGAAAACACACCCATCGGGTCGGCACACAGCGGTCAGCTCGTAGAGGCCGTAAATTTCCCTGGTAACAAAGTTAACATTGATTCCGATACACGCACTTGTCTGTATGTAACAACAATATCCTTTTAGTATATTTGAAAAACATATTTGACACCTATTCAATTAAAGAATGATTTTTCTCTCTCCCTTGGAAGACCTCAGGAAGGGTGTGTTTGGACGGGAGGTTGAAGTAATAATGGAGGTGAGAGGGGGTCGGTAGCGGCGATCAAACTGTCCATTATATCACACATTTCACAAATGTCAAAGTCCCGCAGCACTGGGAAGCAATAATAACACTTGACGATCTTGAATTTATACCAATAAACCTCTGCTTATAATTCTGAGATCCTAAAATGACATTGGATGCTGCTTTCCGACACAAGTACCTGTATTTATAAAAAGCAAGCATTCTAAAAATCGCCCTGTTAAATGTAGACTCAAATTGGTACCAGCAAAAAGTCAAAGACCAGCATCACAAGTGATGTTGACAGCACATGCAATCATGATACATTGGTTTTTGACCGGGAATGATTTTGGATATGAAAGTTTGTTCCAATCTCACTTTGAGGTATTTTGTGTCATACATTACCATACACTGCGATGGGCTGGCAACCAGTTCCGGGTGTCCCC
>NW_017841931.1:0-2075 GCF_001891065.2 Hippocampus comes
AGCGAGACGGCCAGACGCGTCACCGATTATTCCGCTCTTGCCTCTTGTCGCGCACTGAACCGAGCGGTCCGGTCCGAGCCCACGAACGAGGGCGAAAACTATTCCTTCGTTCATTTGGGTTTGAAATGGAGCTTTTGTGACAGCGGTGCTGCAACTTTTTGGGGTCGACGCGCGCGTGTCGTTGAGCGGTGGGCTTTCGCCGCCGAAAAACGCCCGCCTTCATCGGCTCCGCCGAGGAGGGAAGGACGAACGCGTTGGGCTCGCATTGATTTGCGCGCGCGCGCAGGGGGGTCGAGAGAGGGACCGAGGAGGCAGCCCGCAACATAAAATAAAAGCGAGGGGGTGGGGGTGGGGGGCGAGCGGGGAGAGGAAGCACGACTCGCCTTATCGCGTCACTCCGGGTCGAGGCGAGAAGCAGGAAGCAAGCCTTTCCTCTCGGATTGTCGCCCCAGGAACAAGCGGGCAATTTAGTCCGCGCTCAATGCGCCCCTCGGCCCAGAAGACGCGAAAGGCGGCCAGAAGGAAAGATGCCTCCTCCGATGGGGATCGCTCTCGTGCTCCTCGGCGCGCTCGCGGCTTCTTCTCCGGAGGCGCGCCGGAGCGTCGGCGCGCCGCGCGTCCAGCGGCAATTCTACGCCCCGAACCGCACCAATAATTTCGCGGTGGAGCCGGCGTCCGGCAGGGTGTACGTGGCCACCGTCAACAGCCTGTACCAGCTGGACGCCGCCCTGCGCGTGGAGGCGCACCGGAGCACGGGCCCGGTGGAGGACAACCTGTTGTGCCACGCGCCGCAGCTCCCGCAGGCTCCGTGCCAGCACCCCAAGTCGCTGACGGACAACCACAACAAGCTGCTGGAGCTCGACCGGCGGCAGGGCGTCGTGGTGGCGTGCGGCTCCGTGTACCAGGGCTTCTGCGAGCTGCGCGAGCTCGCCAACGTCTCCCGGACGGCGGTGGAGTTCCCGCCCGCCGGCGAGAAGACCGTCTTCCCCAGCATGCTCAACATCGCCGCCAACCACCCGGACGCGTCCACCGTGGGGCTGGTCCTGCGCGGCGGCGGCGGCGGCGGCGGCGACGACACCCGGCTGCTGGTGGCGGCCACCTACACCGGCGCCGGCACGCGCTTCTTCCCCAAGAACCACAGCAAGGAAGACCTGCGCTTCGAAAACACCCCGGAAATCGCCATCCGCTCCTTCGACGTCGGCGACCTGGCCAGGCTTTTCACCTACGACATCAACCCGTCCGAGGACAACGTGTTCAAGATCAAGCAGGAGGCCAAGGCCAAAAACCAGCTCCACTTTGTGCGCGCCTTCCATCACAAGACCTACTCGTACGTCGCCTTCAACAACGACGCCAAGACGGGCCACAAGGAGAGCCAGCCCAACAGCGTCCTGGCCAGGATCTGCCTGGACACCGCCGGCCAAAAGCCCAACGGGCCCGAGAGCCGCAAGCTCACCGAGTCCTACATCCAGCTGCCCCTCCAGTGCGGGCGCGACGGCGACATTTACAACCGCCTCCTGTCCGTCTACCCGGCCGACGTCCGCGCCGAGGCCTTCCTCTTCGGGGTCTTCTCCAAGGGGGACCGCAGGACGGCTCTGTGCGCCTTCAAGTTCGCCGACGTCGAGGAGGAGATCCGCCGAGGCCGCAGGAGCTGCTCCAACTCGCCCACCGGAGACGTCCAGGTGCTGGACAGCGTCATCCAGGGCTCGGGGGCCGCCTGCGTCCAGAAGTGGAACCTGGTGGTAAGCGACTCTCGCTCTCCGTCAAACTTCCTCAAATGCCGGAGAAACAAAAGCCGACCCCTCGAGGGTGAAAAAGGGGGACGTCGAGTATTCGAGTCTCGTCCGTTCCAAGTGCCGAGGCAAATATTTTGGGGAATCAGACGCTGGGCCAAAAACATTCGCTCATCTGCTTCTGAACGCGAGGTTGCGTGTTGTCATCCTGCCCTAAACTATGACAGGAGTCGGCCCCATACATACATTCATGCGTAATTTTTACATTTATTTATTTTGGGCGGATTTGGAATGACATGCAGCACAAACATCATTTGCGAATTGATTTTTGTGGGGAAAAAAAAA
>NW_017841932.1:0-2072 GCF_001891065.2 Hippocampus comes
TCATGATAGCACAAGTTCAGTCTAGCATGTTTGAGGCCGTTTTGCCCTTGTCAGGGCGTGCTGGCGCATGAAGCAGCCTCGCCCCCGACGCACCTGATAATTTGGTAACAGTAAGTACGCTTGGGTTAAAAATGGGTGCATCTTCATTTTCGTGCCAGGGCAAGAGTCTGCTTGAGTCTAGCTTGTGAATTTGGGGGTTCCGCTAGGCTTCACTGGCCATTACTTCCGTGCCTACGCAGCACATCTTGAAATTTGGTGAGAAAAAGAACTCAATTTTAGAAGGTAGTGTATTTTGTAGGGCAAGCAGAATCACGTGATTTTGGTTGTGGTTTGGTGGACTGAATTTGACTAGAAGTCAATTCACTGAACGAATTCTAATCACTAAATGAATTCTAATCATTATTTTCTCTTTTCCTTGGAGCTACTTGATGCCCGGGGGCCTCATGTTGGTTTCCGCTGCTCTAGTATGTCCGAGTGGCATTTGTACAGTGACGTAGCTCACCAGTTAAGGTTGTTGGGTTGAGGAAGCTGTTTGGAGAAGCGGACTACCCCGGAAAGGTCCTCGTAAACGACAATGTCACTGTCTTGTTTCAGTCGCAGTTTATTGTGCCTAAAAAAGCCAGAAGAAAATCCATTTCTTAGATGTTGGGAATCACGAGGGACTGAATGGCTTTCTTTGTTCTTTACAGCCATGAAGAAGAAAATACTGTAATGTTCTTTTTCAAAGTACCACATATCAAAACATTATTTATGTGAGGGTATGTTAGTAATTTAAGGCGGAATAAAGCACAGATTGTGAAACAATGGGTGGGTATTTTTCCTTTTTGCAATCCAAACATGCCCTCAGGTTTAATATATTTCATTCAGCATAACAGTGAAGGACAAGAGGCATTGATGTTGGCACAACACACATATCCTGCAATTCTTCGTGTTGGAGACTTTGGTTTATTTTTGTGTTCCTACTATGTTCAGTCACGTAACTGGTGCAAAGGTTGAACAAATTCTCGAAAAATTGTCTCGTCATGACATGATGAGAATTAAGTGAGTCAAGGTGAAAAAAAAACAATAAATGAATTAATAACAGAAGCTCATCAGTCAAAAAGGAAAGTTAAGACTACCAGAGAACAGGTTGCCAGGTTGGCAAAAATGGCCGAAATCCTGTGATGCACTCGAACACCAACGTCCCAAAGCTCCAGTAGTCCACCGCAACCGTGTACTTCTTCCTCTCAATCAGCTCGGGAGCCTGAAAGATAAAAATCATGGAGGAGGTCAGTAGTACAAAACCATGATGCCATACAATGTGTCTGACTGACCAAGTACTGCAGCGTTCCCACAAAGGAGGTGCAAAGGCTGCTCTGGTCCAACTCCTTCGCATAGCCGAGGTCAATGATCTTGTGGATCAACTTAAACAGAGAAGAATAAAACAATGGTTTCAGTTTTAAACTAATATCAATAATTACAACCACGTGTATGAGAATACTGTGTGGGTTTGGTTGCCTTACATGTTTTCAATAGTTTTGTTTTATTTGTCGCTTCCTGTCATGTCTATTCTACTTCCTGTCTCTGTCCCATGAGCTTCACATGTGTCCAATTGTCCTCATTTCCCTTTTAATATCCTGGCCTGGCTTGTGTGGATTCCTCATGTCTGATCATTCAAATGCTAATCTTGGAATTGTTTGTCCTAGGTTGCCTTCTCGTGAATGAGAACGAGGGGATTTGGATTATTGAACTGGATGACAATCAAAATTCAAAATGTATTGCCTCCACCTTTGTGCCACGGTTGGTCCTGGAACTTGACTACAATCTATAGCAGTAGACAGAAATTCTAGTTCAGTTAGAAAGAATGTGAATACCATTCATTTGTTGCAGAGGTGGATCGTGAAACGTGCAAAAAAAAATGTAATAAAATCTGGACATGTAAAGTTAAGACAAGCACTTGTTTATTGGACATAAGATTTTTGGGAAACATTTCCTTCATTCTTCTTTTTTTTTTGAAAATCTCATATAAAACGGATTTATAAGCTGCCAAGAACATTCTAAAGCAGGGGTGTCAAACCCATTTTCGTCGTGGG
>NW_017841933.1:0-2069 GCF_001891065.2 Hippocampus comes
AAAAAAAAAAAAATAAATAAAATAAATCAGCATTTCAGACGGGCTCCAGCCTCTTTGTGTGGTGGGTTTCCACCTATTACGGGTGGGTCGGGAACAATAACCTCAATGTCAAAGAGGGTTTACTGTAATCTGACTGTGGCATGTTGTGCTACTGTAGCAAAGCAAACAAACATTTGCGGCATATACTGCTTCCGCGGCATCCGCATAAACGGAAAAGGCAGATAAAAGATGACTCCGGTTGCAGCAATTGTGCAGGATGTCTTTTGTAAAAGAGGCTTTTACTTTTTACTGCGTTCTCAACCAGAACCCGTAAATGGCAGTGATCTTGTTTTATGCGGCATGTGCGTTTAATGTGAAGAGCTTTCATCACTATCAACAAAGGGAAGATTTAGTTTTGAAACCTCACCGTAAACAGCCTCACAATTCATTTTCAAAAGGCTTGCTATGGACAGGTGCCATTTGTCACTGAACGGGAGAAGATGCGGAGAGACAGATTAAACGGGTAATTGGGAGTTTCGGCTCTAAAATAGCCTGCTGTCCTCGTGATAGTCCCAAAACACACAGCCACAGAGACAAGTGAAAGAGAGGAGGAGTAGGAGGAGGATGATAATTGAGGATAAGCAGCAGATGGCGTGGCATCAGTTCTGCATTTTTGCCACTGATGCATTGATTGAAGGAACTCGCCTATGCAAAGATGAGGGGGAATTAATACAATCCATTACTGGTTAGGGGATTGTTAGCTTTAAGCACTTTGAGAACCAAACAACCCGTCAAATGCTAATCAATTACGTTCTTGTTTTCGAATCAACCACATTGGTGGAATGCAGTGATTGAAAAGCAGCAGCTCTTTAGTTAGTAAGCACCCGTGCACAGTAGGGCAGTTTTGATCAGCTTCACTCCTCATTAATTAGATGATTCATTCTCCAAGGCAACTCTGTGAAAACATCAAAATGCCTCATTTATTTCCAAAAGGAGTACAACCCATGAACACCACTTTGTGAAAAAAATACATTGTAATAATACAAATGTCAGTCATTGGAGCACAAATGAGTGCTGACATTTGCATTATTACAATTTATTGCTTCCACCTTATTTTTCACATTACATGACACTAAGTTCATTTCAGTTTTGCTTTGTTGAATAGCTCCGACTTGAAAATGTACTTTTTCTCATGTGGTTTTTGCTGTTGAAATGACCCTTTTTACATTTTCTTTTAGGACAAAACTACAACATATTTATGTTTCACAGTATTAGGATTTAGTTTTGGGAAATATGTGGACTGCATTCTTGTAAAATGTAAACATATTTCTTCTGAGTATTTAAAGGGACTAAACTGCTCACAAATTTAAATTTATTCTCAAAAATCTATTGTAAAAACTTTCCTCACATCAACTTAAGTATTTTCTTAAAATGTCTCCATTTCTTATATTACAACTTCATTCAAACCTTTTTTTATTATTATATTTACAATATTGTTTTTGTAAAAATGAATA
The DNA here is from genome assembly GCF_001891065.2 of Hippocampus comes. NCBI lineage: Eukaryota > Metazoa > Chordata > Actinopteri > Syngnathiformes > Syngnathidae > Hippocampus > Hippocampus comes. The sequence goes on from NW_017841933.1 coordinate 1,494, forward strand.
CATTTCACGTCAGGAGGATGTAATTCTCATGTTAGAACTGTGTTCAAGTAGTTGAACTCTTCTTGGTAAAATAAATTATTTCTTCTTCATAAGAGAATTTTATTTTTTGTACAAGTACAACTTTTTCTCATTGTAAGTTTTTCTTCCCAAATTATCACACCTTTAACTTTCCTGAAATGATGAGTTGACACTTTCTTATACGTATTAGAACTTTACCTTTATGATATGCTTTCCTGAAAGATCGGGACTAATCTCCTCTTAATATCACCATTTTATTCTTGTAATTTTACTACTTATGTCCTCTTGTTTTAATTTTCATAAATCTCCAACTTTATCACTGTAAAATTACAAGTTTTTTTCTCCATTAATATCATGATGCTATTTTTTTTTCATATCACAACTTCAACCTCATCATTAATTGTTTTCTATCGAAGTTTCCCTCATAAATTTATAACTTTTCCTCATAATATTACATTTTAACCTTCATAATATTAAAACTATGTTCTCAAAAAATTGTGACTCTAGTTCTAGCCCTGTGATTTTGTAAATTTATTGCTATTTATTCTTGTAAAATTA
>NW_017841934.1:0-2083 GCF_001891065.2 Hippocampus comes
CATCCGATCGCAACAATGAATATTAAATAAATAAATAAACAGTACGCCTGGGCACTGCGCTCTGAACATGACAAAAGAACGCACGTTTGTCAACGTTCGAGCTCAGCGAGTGTGTCCGACTGGAGGCGACTCTGACGGGCAACATTCCAAGGAGGCGTGGGCCCCGCACTCTGGAGTTTATGTAACATGTAAAGAGCCAGAGATTGTCTGGCTCAGCCACTTTCGATCTGAGAGCACTTTCGCGGGATCCAACAATTCGAGTTGGCTTACTTGGGTACTTCGCTCAGGAGCCAAAAAAGAACCAGAGTTTGTTTGTAAGAGCCAGTGTCAGCGAATGTGACCGACCTGAGGCCGCTATCGGCCGGGGTAACATTTCAGAGTTTGCTTGGGTACTTCGCAAAGGACATCTGAATTTATTATCTATTTGTACATCTTCAATCATTAAGCGGATTTATTGCACTAAATGGTGAGATAATTAGCGGTAGCTCACTTGTTATAGTATCAAATACAATCTAAAAAACTCAAATCTGTGGCGACGTGACACCCATGTGGATTTGCCACGTGATTGGCTGTTGGGGGGGGGATGGGAGGGGCTAAGGCGGAGAGGGAGGATATAAAATCGGCAACCAGTTGTCTTCGCATCCTTTTCCTGAGAACTTCTGGAAACCAGAGGAAGCCCACATTTGGAAAAAGATCGAATCATGAAGCTCATGCAGGAAGCGGAGGACCCAAACCGTGACAGAAAGGTAAAAGGGCATTTTTTTTCACAATGCAGTATTTACGTGTAGTTGGGAAAGAGTTTAGTTTCGTATGGATATAGAAGAGTTGACTTGTTTTTATTATTTTTTTAAAACGCTTTCCAGCTAATAAAATCCCAAGTCGAGAAGCGTCGACGTGAGAGAATGAACCATAGTCTGGAGCGTTTGAGGTGCATGTTGATGCAAGAGCCACAACAACAGGAGCAGCAGGTAAAAAAACAAAAAGCCAATATGAGCTCAAATGAGTCATATTGAGGGCAGCGCGGTGACCTAGTGATTAGCACGTCTACCTCACTGTTCTGGGTTCAAATCTCGTTTCAGGCCTTCCCTCCTGTGTGGAGTTTGCATGTTCTCCGTGTTCTTTCATGGGTCAAAAACATGCACATTAGCATCATTCTTCAAAAAAATGGCTGCAGGTGACCTAGTGATTGGCACATCTGCTTCACAGTCACAATGTTCTGAGTTCAAATCTCACATTGGTTTTCTACAGGTGCCCCGGCTTCCGCATCCCAAGAAACATTCATGTTGAAGACTATATTATGCAGAGGTGTTAATATGAATGATTGTCTATCAGTGTACCCTGCCTTTTGCCCAAAATCAACTGATATAGGTTCCACTCTAATGATGACATAATATTGAAAATGTGTACCTGATATTAAATTAACAGTAATAAATGAACGTACATGTGTTGCTCTATAGGGTCCAGCGCAGCGTCGTGTGGAGAAGACCGAGATTTTGGAGCACACGGTCCTGTTCCTCCACAACACGAGCAAAGCAACAAATGGCCAACAACCACCGCAACATTCCTTCCAAGACGGCTTTCACACCTGCCTGCAAAGGGCCGCCCACTTCCTGGGGCCCGAGGGCAAAAGCCTGTGGCTCGCCTTGGATACCTCCTTCATCCAACGCTCCTTTTCACCTTCATCCTCCTCTTCTTCCTCCATCCTCCACGTGCTGAGACACAAGTCCAAGCACAACAGACGAGCGGCGGCTCAGGCCCCCAGAACCCCCCCGCAGGGGCAAAACTGGCTGGGGACGTGCATGGCGAGCCCCCCGGCAGAGGGCCCCTCACTTGGCCCGAGTGTGTGGAGGCCGTGGCCATAAACAATGAACTTTGAACCCCCCCGCCCCTTCCCTATGTATACATTATCTGTCAAGTTGATGGTGTAAATAGTTTGAAGACGTCGTTTGTACGCTGCTGTGTATATATGTGAACCACTCGACCCACTATAGATGTAGATATAGTGCCGCTTGGGATGGGGAGCTGGATGCTGGCGCCCACCATGTGTCCACTTCAGAGGTGAGTTGTCACGCACACACACACA
>NW_017841935.1:0-2076 GCF_001891065.2 Hippocampus comes
AGTAAAATTTCAGGCACAATGTATCATCTAGAAACAGTAATTACATTTATTTAACATGTACAACATGTTACACATTATCGTAATTGTCACAGATAATTAGTTATTCACATTCAAACGTTTCCAGTATTACAAGAAACCCCACAATTGTATATTCATAGCATATCTGTGTTTTGTCTAAATCAGACAGTATTGTATTTGATGATGACATGTTTTTGTGGTATCATCGTGGGACGAATGAGTTATAGCTTGCTTTGGGGATTGAGTAAGTCCTTGAGTGCATCCAGGTTTTCCCCATCTGGACTTTCGGGCCACGAACTATGATCTAGACACAGACACACAGATACGCACAGCAGAGTAAAACACAATTGTATGGAGGGGAACAAGCAGTGCAGAAGGCACGTTGTGACAAAATTCAACATACTGGGTATCTCCCACATGGAGTGGTACAGACTCTGCCCTGCATCAACCTTCAGTGTGGCTCCAGAAATGTAGGAGGCGGCAGGAGAGAGCAGGAAACAAACTGCAGATGAAATCTGACCACACAAACAAAATATCGAGGACAAAAACAATGCAATTTATTGTGCTTTGGATATTTGTCAAAGATTGCACAAGAGAGCAGAGCAGTGATGACTTTGTCGAGCTGTTCTGACAAGACAACATGACTGAATTTCCATAATCGTAGTCTCTGCCTTATCCTGATATTCAATGAAAAATTTCTACCTTAACCGCGGTTGAAGTGATTTGGGACGCTTCATTTAGACAAAAGTAGTGCTCTGTTGCCATCTTGTGCCATAAAAGGAAATTATAAACATATTTAGTGATGGCAGACATTTTGACTATTGATTGAAGGGGTTGGTCCCTCCCTCCCTCCCGTGGATAGTGGGGGAATGAGTGTTATGGTATCTTTAAATTGTCACAACTCACACCTCTTCTGGTACTCCAAGTCTCTTTGCAGGACTAAAAGTGACAGACATCTTGAAAAGGGTTGGTCCGAGCTCCTTGTAGTTCTCCATTGCCGATTTAGAGAAAATTGTGCCCTGCAGCCAAACGTACACCGGCTTGAAACACCACAATATCAAACATTGATGGAAATGGAACAAGGCAGGCGTTGTGCATACCGGGGCAACAGCGTTGACTCGGACACCTGAGGCAGCCCACTCAATGGCCAGGCTCTTTGTTAAGTTATCCACTGCTGCTCTGGCTGCGCCTGTGTGGCTGTCCGTGAGACAACGGCTGTGTTTGGAATCATCCATTCATTCCCTACTAATTTTTGGATTAGATGACTACTGGACCATACACTGTAATATTAGCATTAGTAGTAGTAGTAATAGACGGAGGGGCGTATCAAATATTATTTGTAGTGTATGCTTTGGGTCATTAAAAATGGACCTTAATTTGAACGTCCCTGATGTAGGGAAGAACTTGACTCACTGCACATTCAAAGCGTGTTTGGTGAGTTGACTAAGTAGTGGACGAAGATGGATTCCAAACACAGTCAAGGGCTCTATTTGAGGTTTGGACCAGTCTACATTTCAGGGATGACTACTTACGCCATGCCCGGAAAGCCTTTCCACATGTCAGCAATAATGTTAACGATCACACCTCCATGTTGCTTCATCCATGTCGTGTACACTGTGGAGTGCAACTCAAGGTTATTGGAATGAACAAAAATGAAATAATGAAAATTAACATTAAAAAAAGAAATATTTCCACTAACGAACTAAACGAAGAGCAAAAATGTCCTTTGTTTTTATCTTTGTCAATGAATTTCACACAAGCTTTATTTCTTACTTCTGTACATCCGTCATTACAGAAGAAGGAAGGTCAGTCATTTGAGGATTGTGGTTTACTTTATTACACAATAGTAAGTGATTTTTTTTTTATCTTGCACATGACATATAAAATGTATTTTTAAAAAAACTAAGACTAATACAAAACTAATTGAAAAATTAACCAAAACAAAGCGGTTTCGAAAAAATACAAACTAAAAAAACTAACTTGTCTTGAAAAACGAAATAAAACTAACTGCATTTAAAATACAAAAGTCAAAACAAAATAAAAACAAACTACAATGAA
>NW_017841936.1:0-2081 GCF_001891065.2 Hippocampus comes
TTTTTTTTTCTTTCACTTGGTGCAAGGATTTTCACTTAGTGAAAGTGTACATGTATGTAACCACTGTCCATTGGAAATTATTGTCCTGTGCCGCTTGTAGTTGCATTCCTAGTCATAAAAACTGTAATGTAAATCACCATTATGTTGGTGTCATGCAGTATAGAGAAAGGCCAAGCAGAACAAATACAAACGCCAAGCCAGGTCTCTTCACGCTGTATCTTCAAGTTCCACCAAACTGAGCAACAGTTCTTCTTATGATGATGCTGCATGTTTTCCATCACAGGCTTAGTGTGCACAGGCTTGTATGGGTTAGGGTGTTCAGCACCTGCAAAATCTATCATTCTCTGTCAACCGGCAGTTTAGCGGCGAGCTCTGGCAACAGGCAGCTTTCTCCTGCCCTTCTGCGTCACTTCCGGTCTGCAGATGATCATGATTTCCCCCAATGTGTCTGTTCTGTCTAGTTTTTATTCCACAGAGCATTATCAATCAGCGTACTGTTTTGACTTGTGCTGCCACACATGCTGTATTGTTACTTTCCAAATGGGGGGGTTTATTTCTCCTTTAAAAAAAACTTGTTGGGGTTTTTCCTACTTGCGAAAAAAGTCAACACAAGCAAGACATTGATTAAAAATTACGAAATGTGCTTGACAAAAATGTATTGAAATTTGGAATTGTACAACATTAGTGACAACCCTACGAATGCCTCTGAAAGCTTCTTCAGAAAAATCAGGTTGTTCACAGATCTGACAAATGCCATCTGGTATACTATGACTTTGCATGGTGATGCATGGTCACATTTTTGCACACACAGCAGTTGAAACCCATCCAATGTCTGCAGCAGCCGTGTGTGCACCTAAAAACCCCACGTTGCTACTATCTTAAACATTTCCTCCCCTTCCCCTTGCAAAGAATTTGAGATGTAAAAATTACCATATGAAGATAACTTTTGCCCACATCAGCTCATATATACATATAAAAATGGATAAAATTCATGACCCATTACATTTATGTAATTTGCTTTCAAAGAAAATTTGGAATCTTTACATTACAGCCTCACAATTTTGAACAACTGTCCTCTGACCAGACTGCAAACCAACTCAGACCAGGCCTGTAATTCAAAAGCCCTCCTTTTGTGTCACTCAAACATACATCCTCAAACTATGATTGTCCTTTTAGAGCGTCTATTATATTTTTTTCCCTGTTGCGCCTGTTCTGGCACAGTGTAGACTTGGGCTCATTGTCTGACTGACAACTCAAACCTCCTGCAGGGTCAAAACCAAATTGCACTAAAGCTCATGTACGCAGCGTTTGTGAGCCGTTTATCCCATCTAACTTGATGGAAATGGAATGTTATCAGCTAAATCGTTCCTAGAGGTGCATTTGTGCATGTAGAGTTCAGGCCCACTGGATGTGCCAACAGCAGAGCCTGGTGTTCACAGATGAGGAAAGGGTGGGAGTCTCAGCCGTTATAAGAGAGAATGTCTGAGGCAATAAAGGCTGCTAACAGCGTTGAGAGTTTCAGGGCCAACAGAGGTTCGGATATGAATGCATATGAATCTCACCCAAGCATGGTGACCTATGACTTTCTCCCAGAAGCCCTGGGGGATGCAGAGCAGTTATTGTCTTCATCTTTTTCCCAAACTCCTCTTGACCTGCTCTGTCTTCAATCTGAAGTAGCCCCATGCATCCATTTATTTCATTGCAACATGTCTGAACATAAACTCCTTTTTCTCCTCATTTCTATTCACACTCTGTTGTTCCCACCCATTCATGGGTATGAACAGAGCCGTCAATTCATTTGCCGGACATGAGCGTATTGCCTTAGAATGTGAGGATGAGAAAAAGAGACACACTGCTTGTGCTTTTGGGTGATGTCAAGAAATGGAGAGTATCTATGAGGTCACTGTGAATGAGAGAGAATGGGGCAAGTGGGATCAACTAGCTGCTCTGTTTTGTTGCAGGGCATTTGGACCCTCCAGGACATTAATGCTGCCTTCTAATGTAACCACCATCAATCTTTCACTGTATATTGGAAGAATGTTTTACATTCATCTACATGAATGTAAAAATGGTCAGAAAAA
>NW_017841937.1:0-2077 GCF_001891065.2 Hippocampus comes
CTGGGCACAAAAATAGGGCCCACAGTGTTAATTACGGTCATATAGAACATATTTGCCATGACAGACACACGTTTCACTCCTGTCCACATCAGATCTCCATCCAAATTACACTGTGACTGGTCAGAGAGAGGTCACTTTTAATTAAACCGAGATGATTTGTCACGTGGGATTAACGCTTCAAATTATGAATTCATAACTAACACGCAAGTCCGCTGCTTTCACCCATGACTTCCATATCATTTCTGTATGGGAGAAAATGGAAATCCCTGATTGTTATTGCATATTGCACACGCATACACACAAGAGCCAGGCAATAATGTGGGTTTAATACAATTAATTAACCAATTATTGAATGCAATTAATGGATTTGGAAAAGGACGACAGAGAATAGGAACTCATAGAAAGTTGGTAGCACTTATCGGCCTTGTTGTATGTCATGTTTACTAATTTGATCAATGACTACTTAATGACAAGTGCAGAGTTGTGACAGATGTTGTTGGCACGTGTGCCTCATACTCCGGTGGTTCTGTTTTCAAATCTTGGCTCTGACTTCATTGAACATTCTAGAAACGTGGATTTTAGATTCATGAAAGACTCATATTGTCCATAAGTGTGAATGTGAATGTACAAGGCTCTTACTTTATGCGTGCCCTGTACTGGCCGGCGACCATTGCAGTCTTGACCAAACATTATGTGAAACAAAATTCAAAATATTGTCATTTGTGTTTTCAATTTTACTCTTCATACATCTGCCAACCAGGTTATTAAATTCATCCGTATTATTAGTAGTGCTCGTCATCATCATAATAGCAGCTACCATGCTCATGAAATGCTTTTCAGACATATTTATATACTATTCTTAAGACGACAAGATGTACCACAATTTCCACAGTGTGTTCTTATTGGCTTGCCATCTGTCAAATGTACTGATTGTGTGTCATGTCCGTTGGAACAAATGACATATGTCAAGAATAATGGCGTGTGTTCTTCATGTACTGGCAATGTACCATATATGCTAACATAATTAGCAATTAATGATGTCATTCATGTGTGAGCTCAGTCAGCCAAGATGGACCAGAAGAGGGAACGCCTTTAACACGTCAATGGTCAATGCAGGATGTTCGGAAACTCACTGTGCGGTTATATTTATATGAAGGGACTTATTTCCATAAAGAATACAAGAGGTTAAAGGGCATAGTTACTGTACTTGAGTCGATTTTTTCAGGTATCTGCACCGAAACAAATGGTGTGTTGAATTTAATCAATTTTTATTTTGTCAAGTGACTTTAAAAATATATATCCTGTATCTGGATCTATGTGACTTTATATAGTGCAACCACTTGACAAAATAAAAATACGACTAACCTTTTTTTTTTCCAGTGCATCTACCTGAACAATTACTGACTTTTTAGATTTACCGAGGCTTTTGAATACAGACGAGAGGTTCAGGAAATGGATGGACGGATCTCAGTAAGTTTTACTCCTCACTTTGTCAAAAGAGGCTTGTTTCTTTTTTCAATACTATGTCTGCTGATGATGAAGTATTAAAAAAAAAAAGCCAAGATAAATTCAACTTGGTTGACGTCTTGATTGAGTAAGTGAATGAGGTCTTGGGGACTTATAAGGTGGGGAGAAAAAAAGCAGGAAGCAAGCAAGAGGAATTGATTTACCTCAGAGATAAATGCCTTGGCAGTAGCTGGGCTCATGAATAGTACGGCTCTGCGTAGCGTGTCCCTGTAGCGGTGCAGCTCCTCTACCCGCATGGTCCTGAACAGGCTGGTGATCATCATGTTGACATTGGACTCCACCTTTTGGAGGGACACGTCCATTCCCTGGTGGGAAGCGCGGTCCAGGAAGTCCTCGATACCGCGGATATCTGGAGAAAGAAGAGATGTTCAACGGCTTGGCTGGGACCTTCACAGCCGATGTCTGTACACGCGTGGAAGCGGGATTCAGACTTCTAGACTCAAATCCGAAACCTCTTGACAGAGAGGCTGTGAGGCAGAGGCAGCGACTACTCCAACACGCTGGCATCAAATTAAAAAATATTTGAAAATACAGTGGTACCTCTACTTAC
>NW_017841938.1:0-2090 GCF_001891065.2 Hippocampus comes
TTTAAAAACGTCTTTGGGAGTGAATGAGTTAAGCACTTATGGTCGTTTGTTCACTTTGAGACAAGTTGAGACGAATACAGCGGATGACGAAACCCTGCATTTGTACGCAAGTCGGAAGATGCCGCAGCCCATCGCGAAGCCGCACTCAAGTCGTATTTTCAGTGGCAGAATGTTGACATCGAGGACTCCTGTTTCCATGCCGGCAAAACCGATCTAACTCAAGAATTCCCAACAAATACAGAACCTGTAAATCCATCCAATTTTGCCATCCCCAAAAAAAATCCCAGATTCAATCCAGAATTTAGCATTTTTATACTTGACCCGTACTTCACGCTTTGCCAAAACAGATCGTACATCTCCAAACTCCTTTTTAAAGTGGCAACACTACAGAACCAACAAACGGCAATGAATTCGTATGCCATAGGAAAGCTTGATTATCCCTCCCGAAACCACGGCGACGCAGCCTAGTTCATTGCGTACCGTTTGCAACCTAAACGCCACATGTCGTGAAAGCATCGACCTGGAGTCAAAAGTCTTCTCCCTATTCAGTTTTCCCCCCCCTTTCCTGTTCTTTTACCGCACTAGTGCCGGCGGCGGGGAGATCTTCGACCAGTGTGTCGCCGACAATGACGACGCCTTCACAGAGAAAGACGTCATCCGGTTGGCCCGACAGATTCTGATGGGGGTGGCTTTCCTGCATTGCAACAATGTCGTGCATCTCGATCTGAAGGTAAGACGCCCTAGATGGGACGTTACGTGACTACATGGGGCAGACTACCTGTAGGTGGCGGAGGCGTTTAGCTAGTTATGTAAGCCCGGCGCGCAGCCTAGTTCTCAGGGGGGGATGGCGGGGCTTTCAAATGAGGTAACAAGGCTATTATTTTTAATATTGTAAGGGTCGTTGTCCTTTAAGTATCCGGTTTCTCCCGCCAGAAAACATGTCATCTTGATAAAAGTAATCCCTAGTGGGTCCATGATTGGGGTGTCAGGAGATTCGGTTCCCAAGCAAATTTGGCGTTCATCCAAGCCATTGTGCACTGCAACAATTTAGCCGGGAAGTCATCGGATGCGATGTCCGACCCGTTCTCCCCTGATTGGCTTAGCTTAGATCTAAGGCTCGGCGAGATGCCGACTGACGGCGTGGACTTCCAAATCCCCTTGGGGTCTTTTTAATCTCAAACCAAGCGCCAAATCCCATTCGCTACTACTGATTTTGGCGCTTATGTAACCTCGGGCCTTCCAATCCTGCAGCCACAGAACATCCTGCTGACCAGCGCGAGGCCCCTGGGTGACATCCGCATCGTGGATTTCGGCCTGTCCAGACACATGGACAGCATCAGCGAGGTCCGGGAGATTCTGGGTACTCCGGAGTATGTCGGTAAGACCAGAGACTACCCCATAATATCGTACCACACACATGAAAAAAAAAATTCAGTTACTTGTAGTTTTTTGGGGATTCACTCAGGACTTAAGGACACGCCCTCACAAATATTGTATGTCATTTTTTAGCCTATTCACCATCGGCTAATTGGGGTCATTTGTGTTCTAGCACCAGAGATTCTGAGCTATGAACCCATCAGCACTGCTACGGACATGTGGTGAGTGTACCCTATAGCTGATCCCCGACCCTGAGGGGTAAAACTGTGCTTCAAAGCTGACAAGTTTCTCTTGCGGCGGCCAGGAGCATCGGGGTACTGACCTACGTGATGCTGACCGGCGAGTCGCCCTTCCTGGGCGATGACAAGCAGGAGACGTTCCTCAACATCTCACAAGTCAGCGTCGAGTACTCGCACGATACCTTCCAGGACATCTCGCCACTGGCCGTCGATTTCATCAAGTCGCTGTTGGTGAAAAACCCCAGGTGAGGTTGACGGAGACATACGTAGACATTCAGGATGTGAGTCAGGCCGGAAACGCGTGCGAAATGAGCGCATGAGGCGCAAATCGGTTTCCTCTTGCACAAGTTCTGACTTTATTTTGTCGCATTTTTGTCGCGGTTGCTTTAAAGCGGATGCGTGACTCATTTTTGATGAATATTGTATAGATGTATCCTTTTTTTCCCCCTCAAAATATATTGCGCATAAGTCAAA
>NW_017841939.1:0-2088 GCF_001891065.2 Hippocampus comes
GACCAGTTACAGTATGCGCGGAGATGAAGGGAGGGAGTAAGGCAAAAAGAGAAACTGCAAACATGGATGGCTATTTGCTCTGTTGATTAATGGGCATTTTCCTAAAAGTAAAAAAATAATAATAATAAAGTTCCACCGGGTAGTAGTTACCATCAAGTAGAACACGAGTACCCCAGAGGTCTGTTCTAAAAATAGCTCACCAGTGATGCGACATTGATACATTGGGGTGACAGAGACTCACCACACTTTGCTTTTTGATGACTTTGAGTGATATTTTGATTCAATTCAAAAACTTGTTGCAGAACTTTGCACTCCGCGACACCATTAACACGTTTATCCGCGTCGGGCCACAAAAACTTGATGCCACGAAAGACGCAAAGGTTGTAAAATCCAACAAGGCCTGAGGGCAAAAGAGCAAAAAGTCCAACCAGAATGCTGATTAATTGGCCGTCCATCACTTCCGCGCCTCCGGAGCTTTCTGCAAATTGGCACCTTGCCCCGGCTTTCCCCTCGTGGTTTTTCTACCTGCTTCGCCAGTGCGACCTCGTGAGCCTCCATCCTCAGCAGCTCCTCGACTTGATTAGCGTCCCCTGCACGGTGGAGCACAAAAGCCCATTAAGTGTGCGTCATGAGTCAAGCACAGATTTTTATTTTTATCTTTTTGTCTTTACAATGCCAATGGAGTGTTTTTTTAAAAAATATTTCCAAACTATACTACATGAATAGAAAATTATGAGTAAGCATATTTGTAATCGTCATAGTGTTGATGTGCTTTCCGTGCCGTGCCAGCATTGGTGGCGTGTTCTGTTTTCAATCATGCAAGAAAAAAAAAGTTGTGATTTCATTAATGAATATCATTTTTAGATAAGTATGCTTGAACAGAATCTGGAGGTAAGCGCAGCGTTGGGTGTGGTTAGTGAAAATTTTCTGAAAAATGCTATTGGCCACAGTAAAGTGGGCCTAGTGCTTTTTCACGCAAGGTCAGGTTGCTTTGAATAGTTTTTAGCATTTAATAACGGCATTTTATGTTTACCTAGGTTGTCTTTTTCCGATGTTTACATTTGTTTGACAGTCTGAAATGTTAAGTGGGGAAACAAAGCAACTGGCAAATACTTTTCTTTACTCACCGTGGGTGCTGCCGAGGTTGTCCGAATGGCTGCTGACAACACCAAACAAAAACAAGAAGCAATGAGATGTTCTCCTCAGACAAAGAGAACGTAAAAGCGATCGTCACCTCTCTCCTGTTAGGACTTCGCTTCGAACGTCTGATCGGATCCCCGTCCCGCTCACCTGCACGGACGTCTGCGTGAGCTAACACTCGACCCAGAGCTTTTCCCTGCCCGAGGCGCCGACTTACTTCCACGAGCGCAACTTGAACCTTCACGTCGGAGGGCAACTCCAGCTCGGGCTGGAAATGTCTCACCATGGCAACCAGCAGATGGAGAGTGGCCAGGAGATCTTTCTTGTGGATCGCTGAACCAACAACCACAAAATTCATCAAGTCATACGTCGAAAAAACGGGCAAGATGAGCCCCTTCCAAATTTCGTCAACATGCACTCCCCTGTGAGGTTGTCATCACAGAAACTTGAAATGGACTGTGTTCAACCAAGTCAAAAATTGATTGGGGACAGACCACATCAAGTGCCAGAACCAGATCTGTAATTATTCTGTCAATATACGCCCAGATAATGTTGTAAACAAAGAAACATGTTTTGACTTGGAAAATGACAACTGAGGCGCAAAAGTTGACTTTCATCTCTGTGGCTCTTTGTTAGCGGCCATCAGGAACAATCATAACTGCTCAAAACCAGAAAGAGAACTTCGCTGATGGAAGCCCCGCCCCTCCCACCCCGTTTGTCAGCATGACTCACAGCTGACGTCCCACTCGGGGTCGCGCCGGCCCAGCCTCTTGTCCAACTCCTCCATGATGATTTCCAGCTTGCGGATCTGAGCCGAGCTGGTCAGCGCGATCTCTTCCAAGGGCAAGTGCACGCCAGCCAAGCTGGCTGCAGGGACGAACGAAAATCAAAAAGAATTCAGCATCCTTCGCCGTTCCACCCTTTTCGTTATAGTCCAGCCTTGATTTT
>NW_017841940.1:0-2091 GCF_001891065.2 Hippocampus comes
CACCACCACCACCTCATCATCTTACACCCGGTACTGTCAGAAGAGTGGGCAACTTAAATCCACAGACACTGGATGTCACAGGCCCATATCATACATATTTTTAAATATTAAAGGTCATAACATAGAGGGGATTTTTTTTTATGTGTGAAAATTTGTCAGAAAAAAAAACGAATAAGCGCAATGAATTTGAACTTACTTGTTTGAACTTGGGAGTAGATGACAAACGCCAACAGCACACAGGGCAGTTCCATGGCTTTCTTTGCACGCACACTGGAGGATGCACCCAAAGGCTACTTTTTGACTCACGCTAATTCTCCTCTAGAATTTCTACAGGGCAACGGGAGGTGACGTGTGATGCTGCTGACGAAAAGAGATGGCCTTGCACTCTGCAATGTTTGACAACAGGAGACCCATTTCAATGTGGCCCACCGAGTGGGTGGGACCGACGGGATCCGGGGGGCGCGGTTAGGAAGGCGGGATTTGAAGTGGTGTGATTTGGGAGCCACCGCAGACTCAACAATCCGGAGGCGGAGCTCTGCTTGGAGATGATTTTTTACTATAAGTAACTTTAACCCCTTTGCAGAAGGCTCACGTGCGCACGTGGCACATGGAAACATCGGAGGGGCTTTTTTTCCCCCCACTCTGAAAGTTGAACTTTGAACCTTGTGCAATACATCCTTGACATCGGTGCAGGGCAGTGGTCTTTAATAAATAAAAACCCATTCTAATTTGCCTCATGAAGCTGAGGTCAAATAAAAGATTCTGTGAGCTGGACAAACCCGAAAATAGAAATGCAGGCCATCAGAGCCAAGCGAGGAAATGCAAATTGTTTGAAAGAAAGAATGCAGTGGTGTGCTCACTGCAGAAGACAACTGGATACTCGCAGAATTCCATCGTTAAGAGCCCCCCCCCCCGGCCCCCACCCCTCGCCCCTTTATAGCATTGAGCGGGTCACGAACGTGGCATTGTCAAGGTTTACAACAACATCTATGTAACCTATATCTCACATTGATTGCCTGCCATCGGAAGTGATACTGGAATTAAAGAGGCACGTCGGCAGCAAGGGAGAAGAGGCTGGCCTAGTCGATGGCAATTTTACAAATAAAAACAATCGCAGATATTTCACAAAGACCAATAAACAGAACTTTGCAGATTCAGAGAGCCAGGAGTCAAACAAAATCCTTTTTGAGACACGACGTGCGCGGGATCTTTTCCTGTCCTTCTTGAAATGTTTTCTGGTTCTTCCGGTCCGTTCGCTCCCGTGTCACACAGTCACTTTCAAACGGGCTGTTGACACACATCGAACAATCTTACCTGCCTCCTTCTTCCCTGAAGGTTAATTCGGGTTATGCTCGATACTCTTCGGTGAACAACTTCACGCAACCTGCAGACGATGCAACCACATGTAACAGAAGTCTAGACCGTCTTGATTCCAAATGGCAATGTACCGTAGTTATGGAAACTATTTTTTATTGCTTGTGTTTTATGCACAGCACTTTGTTTCGGCTGATGATGCTGAAAGCTGAATTGGGTTGAGACGTTCAAAAAGTAGGCTTCATCAAGAGCACGGTCACGTAAACCATTTGCACACAGTAATTCCATGCTGTTAATGCAAAAAGTGGACGGTAGCAGCAGTACGTCAACGTAACTAGCCTCCAAGAAAGAGCAATTATGATAGTAGGCCACCTAGCGGTCAGATTAAAAACGCAACCTTCATAATTATTACGAGAAGCCTTTATTGTACTTTTTGGAATCCAGTGACACCGACACGAGAAAATGGTCCCGTCCCTCCCTCCCTGTGTACATACCTGAGAGGGAGGGGCTGCGGGTGGGCCGTACCATGATCCCGCTTGCAGTCTTAAATTACACAAAGATAATAACAAAGACACATCCAGGTGCATTTCCACCGACGCGCAACATGCATTCAAAATGGGATTTTTCTGGGACTACAGTGACTCTTGGCTAACTTCTCAAAACGACGACAAACTAACGACCTCAAAATAAAAACCCTGCTCTCTATATGGCCCACAATCAGTCTATGCCTCAGGATCTGTCAATCTTCCATTTGGGAGCAACAACAACAAAAAAAAA
>NW_017841941.1:0-2092 GCF_001891065.2 Hippocampus comes
CCCCCCGCAGAGAAGATGATGACATTAACGACGTGGCGTCCATGGCCGGCGTCAACCTGCGCGAGGAGAACGCTCAGATCCTGACCAGCGCGGTGGGCTCTGTGGTGCAGTCGTGCCAGGATCAGCTCTTCCTGTCTCCCGGCCCCTTGCTGGGCCGCATCCTGTGCACAGGACGGCCGCTGGGGGTGACCCAAGTGGGCCCAGAGGCGGTGGCTCTGGTTTCTCATGCCGCTCAGGAATATCTCCGCGGCCTTCTGGAGAAGCTCAGCATGATGGCGGAACACCGCAAGGCACCACTGAAGGTACTCCGGTCGGCCTTCCTGGCTTATGTTGCGTCTGGGCTCCTATGAGCCGCTTCGCTTGGCACCCGTAGGAGGACCCGTGGCACGCCAAAGTGAATGACGTGCGCTCGCAGCTGCATTTCCTAGAGGAGGTGGACACTTTGAGGAAGAAGAGGAAAGACGAAGAGGAGAGAGACAGGATGATGCGATTGGCCAGGGTCAGTCTCATGCCACATTCGGCCCCAAACCTGTTTCACTCAAAATCTGTCCCGCTCCACGTCCACCTCGACCTTCTCTCACTCCACGTTTGTCTCTCGCCGGTAGAGTCGCTCACACACTGAGGATCCGCTGCTGCAGCAGCTGAAGCAGCGAGCCAAAGAGGTGACT
Organism: Hippocampus comes; assembly: GCF_001891065.2. Lineage (NCBI taxonomy): Eukaryota > Metazoa > Chordata > Actinopteri > Syngnathiformes > Syngnathidae > Hippocampus > Hippocampus comes. Next base: position 669 of record NW_017841941.1, read on the forward strand.
TTTCTTCCCGTGGAAATTTCATTTGCAGTTTGTGTTTTTGGTGACTTGCTTCTTGTCATCGTTTCCTTGTTGAGTTGCAACAAATGGAAGAGGCTCAGCTGCAGAAGCGAGAAGCCAACCTCACCGCTCTGGCGGCCATCGGCCCCAGGAAGAAGAGACCGCTCAGCAACACGGAAGGCCCGGTACGTGCCTGTGATGAACGAGTATCTGTGACAGAGAGCATGATTGTATGAGTGAGACTGCGAACTCTGAATGTGCCAAAGGGATTGTTTCTGTGTGTGCGTGTGCATCAGGTGTCGCTGGTGCCCAGGCAGGCTGTCCATCGCGTGAGCCGCGTGATGCTTCGTGACCTGCTGGTGTGTATGGAGCAGGACCACTTCCTGCGACGCTCTCTCACCTTCTACAAAGCCATGGTCTGACTGCTCCAGTCTGCTTCCAATCTTTACCATTTGAACCGTTTAAGTTATGAATACAGTGGTGCCCTGAGATACGAGTGGAATTCGTCTCCCAAAACACTTGTATCACAAATCCTCATTCCCCATTGAAATGAATGCAATTGCCATCGATCCGTTTCAGCCCCCCCCCCACCATTTTTTTTTGGTGTGTGACGAAAAAAAGTCACGATAAAAATGTGCTTTACAAAAATATAAATAATAAATAAAAATAATAATAGACTATCTGCCACCTGTTTTTCACAGAGGATAAAGAATATATTCCCGTGAGTTGTTAAAATATATCCATGCATTTCTCTGTTGTGTATGCCAATGTATAATACTGTGACTGTCAATGCTAATTGTTGGCATGTCAATAGCTTTTCTCATAGGTTAACATTAAGATAGCAGGGTTGTTGTTTTTTTGCAAGTTGAACTTCTTTGTTTCATGTTCAGTCAACTTCAGGAATTGTTTGCTCTCCCCCAAAAGCTGCTTTTCATATCTCAAATTTCCAGTCTTGAGCCTAAGCAAGAACATGGCCGTAACAATGGCTCGTCTCCGGGAAAACTTCGAAGTTGGGTCTGCAATAATACATGTTGAAGTTTAGGAGTTTGTCTTTGTTGTGAAATATCTTTTTTTTTGTTTGTTAGTTGCAGTAGACCCCACTACTCGCGGGGGGATAAGGACAAGCCAGCCCGTGAATTGCAAAAATCCATGTATAATAGATTCCCATTTCAACCCAATAAAATGCTGATCAACAACCTAAAAACGTAAAAAAAAAAACCCAATTTTTTTCATGCCAACTAAAGAAATTTGAATTTGCGGATGCTGAATCACATGTACGTGGGGGTCCACTGTTATTCTGATGCTGTGCTCATTGTTTTGTATGTTGTGTTGAAGCTTTCGTTGAAGCCGTCTTTGTTTTTCTCACTCAGTTTCATTAAAAAATGTCCACAAGCATTTTGTGTCATGTTATACCTAGAAAAAAAAAA
>NW_017841942.1:0-2093 GCF_001891065.2 Hippocampus comes
AAAAAAAAAGAAAGGACAAAAAGCATGGTTTAGTGCCAAAGAACTTGACTGCTTCATGTCGAGCTTTGACATCAACTTTCTCAAGCACCTTTTGTATTGTTATGACCATGTGACCAAAATTCTCTAATCCAACGGTGTCTATTTTCAAAAATGTTTATTGCTAATTACCCCAAACATTCCAGACACCTTAAAACACCTCATGGAATCCCTCAGTTTTGTTTCTGCATTGGTAATGTTCCCCTCCCGACACTTTTGCCAACAGAGTGGAGTGGAAGAATAGAAGCACATGGTGGCATTGAATGAATATACTGCAGTTCACGTAAATGCCATGCATTTAAAGCATCTGCTGTGGGCTACTTATATCTAATCTCAGGGACAGGAAAGCACAAGCAATTGCAGGCTGAGATCAGCGGATACACACTGGATGTAATTGTAATCTCACACCATTAGCTCAAGACAAAAGAATGAAACCTTACAGAAAAACCCCAAAATGACTCAAACACACTTTTCAACTTCATAGACGTAATCCTCACAAGTGAAATGGTTTACTGCTGAGGGAAAAAGACGTCAAGCAACAATGAGTAACGTTGTTCTGGTTAGCATTATCATTGCGTTGTTATTAGTCAGGCGTTGTCCACCTCACAATGTCAGTGTAGCCAGGATGCTCTTAATAGAGTTTTTCCATTCTGGAACTGTGAACGGTTGTGGCTGACATCCAGGAAGACATGAGCTCCAGCGATGCAACCCCCAGGAATGGTGTGGCACTGAGCATTTGACTGCCATCCATCACAGTTACTAGTGCCCTGGGACAGGCTGTGAGGCATAGCTGCAGCAAACTCTCTCTGCCTTGCCTCGCAGCACTCAAAATATGGCGCTTCTTGAATTCCGATCCAAGCCACACTTAAATATAGCTTGCCTTCTACTCTTTGAAACAGAGACTGGGCTGATTAATGGTCATGAATTGGGAGAAAGAACAATTCATGAACGTATTATCCATGATGACCCACTGAGAAGTTGCCTCAAGTCGCCTTTAACCACACATTGATACGTAAGAGCTGGTTTGCTTTATATTAGAAAATCTGTATTGAAAAACTTGTTGCATGAAAGCTCTTTTTAAAATGAGAATACATTTAATTGTTACAACTGCAAATACTTTAATTCTGGATCGGAACATTTAAGATTATTTGCTGTGTTTTCCACAAAAAAAGAAAGTTTGACCTCAAACAAAATGTGAAGTATTCTGATGTCATTTGACTTTTTCTCTGAAGGCCATTCCTCAAAAATGAGGTCATCGGGGACCAGAGGCCTGGAAAGCTATAAAATCAGTCTCGCTTATGGCTTTTCCATCTGGCTGTATTGTTTTGGGGTGAAAAAAAAATGGTTAGTAGGGGCCCCCCTCTGTGTCCAAGGATTAGGTAGAGGTGTTGAGGTAACTTATTACAGTCACTGCAGAGCAATTATTAAAAGATTGTATATTGTTATACTAAGATATAAGTGCAGTTAAATACTGAGGGCACTATTTTTGTTTCCAAAGCAAGTCTAGCGCGAGGTGTGATCGAAATCTGTGCAGTGGCGGGGCCGACCAAGGTTTGGTATTTTTTTCAGACACATGCAACTTGGCGCCTTAAAAAACAGGTGCTATGCGCCACTGTGGGCATGAACACAGCCAACTTCATTCATTGCCAATTGAAGGGCATCCTCTCGTTCGTTTTAAAATAGGCATGTGAGAAAGGCGTGTCGTGCTTCACTTGGCGAGAAAAAGAGTGTTTATAAATGAACTGCTATCCACACGTGGATAATGTAAAGTTGGGCAGGACACCACAGATGTGTGAAGTTGGCACTTGGAGACCGCCTTCCGCCCAGATCGATTGCTAGCTAATTGAATATAGCCTACCAGGGCTAGATAGAATGACTTGTAATCCATAAGAGATGGTTTAGATAGCGGGTGTATGGAAAAAGATCCTGGTGCGCTTCCTATCCCTTTATTAAATATATATAAAAACAAAACAGAGGAAACAGAGGCACATTTGTGATACACCTGCCAGGTAGCCTCAGCTGACACTGTTGCTGAACACCAGAGTGGCTAAAGTTAT
>NW_017841943.1:0-2106 GCF_001891065.2 Hippocampus comes
CATTAGGAGTATTTCTTCCTTTTCGATTGGAATTTTCCATCACACTGTGGTGTCTGTTTCTTTGTGGCAAAGTTAGATTCCTGCCCTAGCATGATGTTCCAGGAGGGGTCCATACAGCTTGTGTGCCTCACGGCCAGCAGTGGGGTTCCCCTATTCACAAGGGGGGCCTCCAGGCAACTCCCCTTTTCAATCATTGGGTCCCTGAATGGCGTTCACATGTTCGGAAGTGGACAAGGGGTGACGTTGTCCAGCTGCGAGACCGAGGGCGGCGGGAGAGTGGTGTGGCGAGTTTTCCAGGACAGTGTGATGCTCATCGCTGTGAATGCGAGCCAGCAGGCAGGCCAGGGTGTGGAAAGCAGCGGCCAGGGTGTGGAAAGCAGCAAAGGCGAGCGCCTGCATCTCCAGCGCCTCCTGGAGAACGTGTGGAACTGCATGGTGATGGTGCTTGGCCAGGATGAGCTGGTTAACGCCAAGAACTTGGAGCGGTTGAAGAGGGACCTGCGCTCTTGCTTCAGCCTCGTCGATGAGCTGCTGGAGGAGCGGCGCCCAGGCATCCTGGGCCACCTGACACACTGCGCTGACTGTCTGCTGCCCCCACAGCCAGTCCCCCTCCAGGAGGCAGTGCAGAGCTTCGCCAAAGCCGCCGACAGCGAGTTCGGCTGCCTCCTGATCCATGGGCGGGTCGCCGCCGCCACAGAGATGTGGTGGCGCCTGGCCCCTCAGGAAATAGTCCTGCTCTCAGCTGTAATGCGAGCCCTTTCTGACTCCGGCGCCGCCTCTTGTGACTACCCAGTGTTCCTCCCGCAGGGCAGCCCTACAGTAGCTCACCGTCTCCTTCGCTTCCAGCTGCTCCCCGGGGCTGACGTGTGCGTGCTGTGCGGCCCTACGCCCTCCCTGCACGGTGCTGAAAGCACCCTGGTGGGCCGCTTCTGGTCACCCCTAGTGGACAATCTGAGAGACTGCCTCGCCATCGGAGAACGCTGCCTTCCCTCATCCGTCACTTTACGGCCTGACGTACTGGCCCTCCTACTCATCAACCGCGAAAACCACCGCTCCGTTTCCTGCATGCCCGCCCCCTCGTGCGCCTACCCCCAAAGGGACCCACCCTCACCCTCTGAGGCTCGCTGCTGGGAGCTGCTGAAGCGCTTCTACATTTTCTGCATGACACGCTATTTCAAGCAGGAGGAAGCGGAGGGCACCACGGAGGAGGAGGGGGGCACCCACCAAGGAAACACCGAGGACTTTGTAAATGGATTCTCCCACCAGCCACTGAAGTGCTATGTGATCACAGATGAGTGTAAAAGTTTCGCGCTGCAGACGCCGCAGCATCAACTCTTCCTGCTAACGCCACTGACGGCGCCAACATTTGCCCTGAACACCATTGCCGCACAAACTCTCTCAAGTATTATTGCTGCTACTGGTTTCTAATGACCTTATTTCTGACATCCCCCAAGGGTTAAAAGTCCTAACTTCGTACCATTATTACCCCCTTTTACACTTCATGGCCCACTTACCAAAATGGCTACCACACTTGACTTGCTGCCTGCAACAATGGGCTCCGATGCAAAGACGTTACTGCTCAGAGATATTCATTTAACTGTGTTTATTAGATGGAGAGATCTATCTTCAGGAGCTGTATATGCTATGTGAAGCCATATGAGAAGTATTAGGATAAAGATGCAACTACAGTATGTCTTTTATTTTTTAAGTATATGTTTTTTCTGCATTTTGAATATAAGAAAGAAATTTAACAATGTGATGTGTTCTATTTCTCGTAGTTTATCCTTGTTGACATAATATGACATATTTGGAATGGTCACAGAAATGCTGAATGATTCATAAATTAGTTAATGCTAACATTTTATTTATTTTAGACACAAGTGTTATCCCAGCTGTATTTGTTCTGTTATATTGTTTGTAAGATTTTATTTTAACATACATACATGTTACAATTAATATAAAAATATATATTATTATCAAGTATGCCCGGTCCCCTTGAAAGGGGCTATATAAATGCATTAAAACGATTTCATTTACGTTGGACGTAATATTATTTTGAGGGGTAACAAGGTGTGAAATCATTCATGGACTCATTTTTTTTTTTTT
>NW_017841944.1:0-2084 GCF_001891065.2 Hippocampus comes
GGCTCACCTTCAATGGTGTTTCTGAAGCTTTCCGAGGAAGTGGAGTAGAACGGCGCCGTATCAAAAGTGCTGACTTGCAGACAGTCGGCCACATCCTGAGGTTCCGGGAGACGCTGGACCATCGGCCTGTTGACGTTACCTCCCGGGTTCCTTCTTATCGGAGACGTCTCGGTGCCTGCGAGGAGACGCATAATACGTCTAATAGAGTCTCGCGGTAAGGCCGGCGAGGACCAACGGCCTTACTGTTGCAGATGGTTCCCAGCGTGTCATAGTCGGCCACGCTCTCGCAGATGACCCGCCACTGAGAAAAGACGGAGTTGGGACTGAGCGAGTCGGCGTCGAAGCTGCTCCGGGCTCCCATCAGGTCATCTGTGCAAATGTCGCACGTGCTGCCACCGATGGCAAAGTTCCAGTAGGGCAGGGCGAACGTGGGCTCTTGTAGCATGTCCTGGTGGGTTTTGTACCAAACGGAAAGCAACAGACAGGCTCAGAGACTGGTTGCAAATTAGAAGTTGGCCAATTTTTTTACTCCGAGTACACCCCGAAAAAAAGAATTTGTTCTCCAAGTAGGACACGCTAGCATATCAAAGTATTTCACTTCAAATGGAATGAACCTCAAAGTTCAAACTACGGCCTGCCATCTATTTTTCAGCGGCTGCAGCATTTACTACAAATCTGACACGGCGCCGCAAGGCTTGTTTAAAAAAATAAAAATTTGAACGTGGGCAGAGTGAGAAGGAAAGGTGTCAAAGTGTCGGGGTGCATCTATAGTCTCGTGTGGTACAGTGCCGAGGCCGGCCCAAAATCCTGATAATCCAAAACTATAGGCTTTATCCCCTTAACCGAAAGCTGTTGCTGTGTGCAGCAGTTTTCTCAAAAATAACGAGAAAATATAAACAGTATAGAATGATTTGCTTGCTTGTTTTCAGTTTGTTGAAAAATGAAAGTCAAAAGAATTTCAAAACAGCCCGTGCATCCTTCCTTTTTTAGTATGTGGTTTGGATGATAGATGGTTTTTGGGAGAACCGCGACCGTACCCGCAGCCTTGAGAAAAAGTTTCATTCCAAACCGCTGTGTCTAATTTGTTTTGAAGGCCAAACCATGAGATTTGCATTCCTAATTCAGATTTCCCTGAGTGGTGAAACCCATTTTCCGTCAAAGTGGAACCAATACATACGAATGTGGCCCGTTGGCTTACTTGCATGTCTCTCTCCAGCTGGAGCAGGTGGTACCGGTGCCAAGTGACGAACCCGGGACCCTCGTGGGAGAAATCCACGCCTCCGAAACTGGCTTGGCCGGCGCCAAGGAAGGTCTTGCCGACGGAGTAGTAATGGCTCCACACAAAGTAGTTGTAGATGGAGATGTTCTCGAAGCGTGTGCTGTTGCCGTCAGGCCCGAGGATCTCGGCGTGGCGCCGGGTGGCGATCACGAGATCCGGGTGCACCGTGCGCTTGGCCTGGTCCAGCGCGTTGACAAAGGCTCGCTTCTCTGCGGCGTTGAGCTGCATTACATTTCTTCTCACTGGAGATATACCCGGCATGATGTCAGTTAGTCTTATGTGAGTCTGTTTAATAACCATGGAATCCACCCCACCCCTCCCCCCACAAATGTTTAAAAGTTGAAGAACATTTCAAAAGTAATGCTAACTTTGCACGTTGTAAAATGGTAGACCAGACATTTTCGTCCTCGGGGTATAACAGTGATATGGAACGCTGGTATTGTGTCACATTTAGATGAGTAATTAAATGGTAAAAATGAACCTTTTTCTCAAAAACAAAAGAGAATCATTTTTCTCAATTATATGAGAAAGTGGGGAGGAGGTGGGGTTGGGGGGGGGGCAATGGGTGCACCAGACCAAAACCTTTTCACAGCTACCGGCAAAATATTTATTAAAAATAATTGCTTATTGATGCTACTGTATATTTTGGTGGCAAATCACTTATTGCTTTTAGACAAGGCTATGTCCTGATTAAATGAAGCTCCTTCCCCTCTGCTTTGCACTAAAATGCTAAACCTAAGCAACAGCAAACTGATATGTCGGTATGGGGCAGCCAACTGGTTCGCACATCAGCCTCACAGTGCAG
>NW_017841945.1:0-1985 GCF_001891065.2 Hippocampus comes
ACACACACACACACACACACACACAGACAGAGACATGAGGGAGTGCATCCAATTTGAGGACCTTCACCCCACTTAGCCTCCATTTGCCACACTTCCCTTTCATCCTGTGGGAGATAAATTAGTTGGCGGCATGAGGGGAGAGTGCTTTCAAGTATTTGGGTCAAAAACAAAACCTGGTGAGGGGGATGAGAGGCAAGCGAGGCAAACAAACAAAACTGCCTTTGCAACACATGGACTTTTCCCCACGTGAATCAATATTCCAGACCTCATCTCCTTTGTGAGCAAAGAGAAGAGCGAGCTGAAAAGACAGATGAGGCCGAAGGAGGAGGGCTGTGGGATGTCCGGTAAAGGATGGGGATTCTCATTGGCGGCTTGGGAAGAGATTGCTTGGAATTTGAGGCAAACCCGTGGAGGGGACACAGAAGAATCCTACAATCGGCAGTCTTCTCAGTCTTAGTCCAGTCACTGTGCGGATTCTGCTCCTATTAACTGAGGTAGGTTGCGTTTGAAAACACAATATGCTTGAACTTTTTAGGACGACTGGTAATTGCATTATTGTCCTACAACTATATTTGTGCTAGTTTTTTTTTTTTGTTTGTTTTCCTAATAGCATAGTCCAAATAACTTGGTCCCGGATCTGCTGTGGAGTATTTGACAGGAAGTTGACTGCATATGTTCTGTTTGTGTACTTTAGTATAACAGCGGAATGATGACCTCCAAGTCGAAGTGGCTGATTGTAGTCCTGCTTCTGCTCAATGAACAAGCACTGTGCAAGGTGCAGCCTTCTCCGCGTGGAATTCTTAGAGCAGGCGGGACGGGCCGAATAGATCCACCAACGCAGCCACAATTTGGTCTCCCCGTTGCAGAAGAGCCAGATTCTGAATCAACTCTTAGACCTGCAGAGAAGCGCCTAAATTCAGCCAAACGTATGGTATCTCTCCTCAAAGCGAAGCTACAAGGCTCGATTCCACATCTCTCCAGTGTGAGGAATATAAGCTGTGGGGAGCTGCTGTCAGCCAGCGGTCTTGATGACCCTTTCTCTTCCAAGTTCCCACAGGAGCTTCTGGGTCTGTCCTTGGTGCCAGTACTGGTGGTGGCTGGCTGCCCGCAGGAGGCGCACACGCTTGTGGTCAAGCTGTATGGCTCGCTGGGCGTGGCCGATACCAACGAACTCCTCCTTGAAGTGGAAGACTTGATCCAGAGGAGAAAGTCACCATCTGAAGCGAAAACATCCACTCAGGAGAGTGACCAAGCAGAGCGCCACCTAGATGCCGTCATGTTTAACATTCAGCAGCTGGCCACGGTGGGAAAGGGTTTAGGACGAGCGAAGCCGATGCAAAATTGCGACGGTTGGACCAGGGTTAATGGAACCATGCTGCTTGGAGTCGTTGTCCAGGATGCTAACAGCGGGCTGGAGAAGGCCATGGACACCTGTGAAAGGATGGGGGTCATGTGCGCCGGGGTCACAAGCGGTGGGCTCCCCGGACGATATCAGGCGGTGTTCAAGAAAGGCAGTCGCATCCTACCCTCGCAAGCCACCGACTGTTGGATCCGTCAGTGTTACGCAGAGCTTTCATCCACCGGCGCCTCTGCTCGACGGCTGCGACGCGGCCTCCGGGGGACGTGCATCAACCAAAATGAGGAGCGCGTGTTCAGAGTGATGGAGTGGATCCCTGCAGTCAGCACCCTCTACAACTTGGGCACGGCTGTTTACTACGCATCGGTCAACTGCTCCGAAACGGCCAAAGAAAGAGCCGTACTCACCGCCGTGGACCTCGGGACAGACGCCCTCATGGTCGCCACGGGTGGCACCGCCGGTGTGGCTGGTTATGCACTCGGTGCCGGTGTCAAGACAGGCGTCAAGGCTGGGGTTAAGTACCTACTAGGCTCCTTGAAGCATGAAGATGATGTGTTGGTCAACCAGTCCAGATGGGAGGAGGGTGTCTTTACTGTACAGTAATCTTAATGAACCACGCCAATCGTCA
>NW_017841946.1:0-2113 GCF_001891065.2 Hippocampus comes
GTGTGTGTGTGTGTGTGTGTGAGTGTGTGTGTATAGTCTGGAGAGGCAGGAATGTGACGGCTCCTCGCTTTGCAATGGAGAAAAGTGAGGAACCAGGCGTTTTCTTCGGCTGGGAGTGGCTGATGCTTAGAAACCAGGAATGGGTGAATGGGGGAAAACAGCACTTTGGAGGTGGAGTTATTTTGTGATTAATTAGCATTTTAACAAGGCCAAAAGCTCCCAAAAGTTGATTTTGCATGATATGGCCCCTTTAAATGTTCAACAATTTCAAAATGTATCACTCGCGCTCCTTTGTCGAAACATACCTCCTCAGGTCACAAGTATCCAACATTGAGAAATCCCTGTTTTTGAAACAAACTATAAATAGGTACGGTCTTTAAAAAAAGTACAGCGCAACTGACTGCAAATTCCTTCCACTTTTCTTTTTTTGTTATGCGGAAAACACAGTGAAAATGATTCCACTCCTTCATTTCAGTTTCTGAACAGGAATGAAACTTGGAAGTCACTTTTTTGAAAAATAGTCACTAAAGGGCTTGGAAAAGTTGCTCTGGCAACATAATCACTAAATTGGCAATAGTTGCTGTCAGAATTGAATCTTTTTGGAATCGGGTTTTATTTCATGGAATTTTGCAGATGGATTTACACCCGCCAAACACAAGAGGGTGCTAACACACTGCGAAACGGTTACGAGTACTTGGATTAGAGCACACTGAAGATTTCATTTTCTGTGTGGATGCTGTGACATCGTGCCTGCGGACATTTGGTGCAAACATTTTGTGTCCACTTATTTTTGTGGTCATCTCATCCGAGTCAATCTCTTTTTCCAAGCCCTAGATTGTAATAGTGACTGCTTTTGTAAACCAGCAGCCATGTTGTTGGTGTAAGCAGTGAAAGTTAGCAGGAATGAACTTCAAGTTGTCCCACCCACCCCCCAAGTTCTCAAAATTTACACAAGTACCTGTACTTATACATAAGCACAGAGCGCGAGTACTCCGCAAGTTGACAATTCCTTGCCTCGGTAGGTCCGGCGTACATCATGGGCGAAGGGAAGATGGCCACAATGGTGCTGGCCGGGTCCAGGACGCCCTCCTCCAATACGGCGGCGTGCTGCTTCATGCGCCAGGGTAGGGGCACGTCGTCATCTTTGGTCCAGCCGCCGAGCGGGTGCAGCAGGAGGACCGGGTTTTTGTAGCCGCGCTCCAGCAGACGCCGCTTGGTGTCCTGCATCAGCAGAGCGTGGCCGTTGTGGACCGGGTTGCGCAGTTGGAATGCAAATACCGCATCTGAGGGAAGACAAAACACCACGAGGTTGGCGATTGAGGTTTAGGTTACGCCGTCAAGAGTGGAAAGCAGTTTGAGATCCTTGAATTCCATTTTAAGATCCATGTAGTATGTCAGACATTGTAGCACACGAGCAGAACGACGAGTGTGGACTAATATAATCACTTCTACTATTGCGTGACGTTTCTGTACACTCGTCGGACAATATTGGGATACTAGCACAACAACCTCATGCTACTAGTGGGCATTTTGTTGCCCCCAGGAGGCTACTAATGCGAGACATAAATCTACTCATAATTTTACTAGTGCAGCAGAGTAGTTTGCTCGTAAGGTTTAATGGCATACTAGTAAGTCAAAATTGATATTAGTAGTGGAAAAATTAAAACAGTGTCGCCTACATGGACCTTAAGATGCATATCAACGATATTGCATAAATGCTCAAACCACCTTCATCATGGTATGAAATTAGTGAATGGACCTTAAGATGGATTTCAAGGGGATTGAATCAATTCTGAAACAGCTAAAAGTCCTTCGTGTATTTATCCGATATCCTAACAGTGCACTGAGTTTTCTTACTAGTGAAGGGGAAAAACATTCTAGTACACGGGACCTTAAGCTGGTTATGAAGGATATTGAGCAGATGCTCAAATGGCTTTCCAACCTGTGCTCATGCGTGGATTTGACTTTTACCAATCATGCTTACACCGCAAACATCTTACGCAGTCCAAAGTGTGTGATGACTAGATAGCACAAACATCACCATGCTCTCACAATTTACCGATTTATATTCTCGCCTGCTCCTTGCTATGTGTTCTTCTGAAAGAAAAAAAAA
>NW_017841947.1:0-2123 GCF_001891065.2 Hippocampus comes
AACAGGGACTGGGCTCCCCGGTGGGAAGCATGCTAGCTGGGCCCAGAGATTTCATCTCCCGGGCGGTGAGGTGCCGTAAAGCTCTGGGTGGCGGCATGAGGCAGGCTGGCATACTGGCGGCAGCGGGAAAAGTGTCTTTGCTGGACATGGTCGAGAGACTCCAAGAAGATCACCGCAACGCGAGAACCTTCGCTCAAGGTTTCTTTGAATTCCTCCTCTTCGTCCTGCTTTCCGCCGCCATCATAACGGCTTATTTGTTTTGCCTCTTGACAGCCTTGCAAACTTGCGAGCCGCCTCTGTTTGCCGTGGACATGGCGGCGGTGGAGACAAACATCCTGCGCTTCCAAATTCGAGAACCCGCCTTGAATCCGGCGGAATTCTGCGACCGCATGGCCCAAGTCGGGGACGGGGAGGAGGGCGCGCTGGGCCAGGGCGTTCAAGTCCTCATGTACCCTCATTTTGGCAATTGTGTCCGAGCCGTGTGGCATCTGGGGATATCGCCTGAAGACACGCAGCTGGCCATCAAAAAATTGCAATTTGTCGCACGTCACTGCTTGGAGAATAAATAATTGAGGGGCTTGAAAAATGTTTGTTAAGTGTCTCTTATCTTGAGAGAAGGACAACTGGAGAAACTTAAGGAGATTTATACTTCTTATTTTATTATTCATTTTGCTCACTCTGTAATGTGGTCATTGATTCATTGTAAATGATAAAATATATTTTTTAATGAAATTAAATCATATATACTGGAAAACAACTGATACCTTTTAATGTATTAAACAATTTGTTAACTGATTGAATTAATTGCACAGTATTAAATGAGCATGAATTTCAACTGGACCCAATTTATGTTCATAAATTTTTAAGTCTAAACTTTTTCCTTATTATGTCTTGATGACATCACTGTCAATGAAAAATGATAGCGTTAGAGGCGGTAAACGAGTATGTTTGCCATGATTTTTCTTCGTGTTTTTCGTACGATTGATGTAAAGAAAAGATTCTTGGCAGCGGTGGGATTCGAACCCACGCCATCGAAATGACTGGAGCCTAAATCCAGCGCCTTAGACCACTCGGCCACGCTACCACCGGTTTCCTAGTGAAGAAATCATTATATTTACCTGCATTTTCAAAAATGTGCACGCGCAAACTATCCTTTATGCGTTGCTTTTAATCTGTATCGTGTGACTCATTAAACACAGTGAACGTGTTTTTATGTGTCAAATCGGTGGTTACGAAATGTAATGAAGCAGCAGGTCGGAGAGGAAGCAGAGACGGGGATAATGGAGTTGTTTTTTAAACGGCGACGTCGAGGACATGACGTTACAAGGGTTTTCTTAAAAATGGCTTTGAAAAGACAATTAACTGAAAAAGTACCACAAGTGGTTCGCCTTAAAGCAGTTTTCAAAGTGCAAGCATTTCCACAGCACAAATCGCTGTATTCACAAGGCTCTTCCCGGTTGTAATTTAAAAACCTTTTTCGTGATGGGGGGTGTTTAAAATCGTTCGCATTAACACATGTCACATTATTATTTTTGTGTCATTATTTTAGTTTACATTGCGCCTATTAACTTTATTTGGGCCTCGCGGTGGGGCGTTTGTCTTGACATTTCCGACAGCCCTGAAAGGCTGCAGAGGCCGTGGGGGGCGGGGCTTCCACAGAACCCTGTTGTTACGTGCGGACGGTCGGTATTGGCGTGGCGGCTGGTGGAACCGTCGCGAAAAACCTCCAATCGAACCGCTTGCCTCGGGACCCGCAGGGCTCGCTGGAGAGGCGGGGAGTGATCCGTCAAAGAAATTCGTCAAACTGCGTGACATCTGGTCGCCGAGAGGAAAGTGCTTTCGTTCGACCCGAGAGGAGAGCGCTTGTTCACACGCCCGTCACAAAGTATCAAGCTACAGGTTTGGTGGGTTAATTTCGCGCATGCATAGCATATTAGATGTATCTTGGTGTTCGTTTTGAGGGGCTTAGAGTGGGGGAGATTCTCTTTGCAGAATGCTGCAATCGAATATGGTGCATCCATGACAAGCATGGTCCATTTTTTGTCCCAGCTGCAGCACACTATTCAAAATGTGCAGAATCAGCTAACGATTGACGTACAACAGGGTGAATTAGTGGTTAGTTA
>NW_017841948.1:0-2112 GCF_001891065.2 Hippocampus comes
AAATAAATCATCCAGGAAAGGCGTGGTTGTGCAAAGCAGCTGCTGTCACACTACCAAACATGACCACAAACATCCTTGTACAATGGTCGCAACAACACAGCGACAACTACATGTTACAGGCCTTGTGATGGGCTGGCAACCTTTCCAGGGTGTGCCCAAGCCAACTGGAGGAGGATCCAACTCACTCACGAATGAGGACAAGCGCCATATAAAATGGATGGACAAAAACAGTTAAAAATGCGGCCGCCCTGGTAGGACCTGACGCCACATAAAGCCCCAAGAAATGCTAATTGTACAAACGCTAAAACTCTCCTGCAAGAGCAGAACTTGTGGAGGGGTAAAAAAAAAGTCAATCTGCATTGAAAATATACATTTCAAAACATAGTGGAAAGAGATATGAAACGATGTCTAAAAAACAATTTTAAAGTGACGGTCATTGTGCTATGACAATAACTAAAAACTGCGCCGTCCGCCCGGGCGCCTCGGTTGTTATCTTTTGTCGTTTCATTCGCTTGCGTTTGAAGGGATTTGACTGGGCCGGATTGCTAATCCCAATTTTGAACATGAATCAGCGTTCCAGGCTAATTCCCTGCCTCTTTCTCATGATAATGGGCCAAGTTGGAGACGCAGCCATCGCCATGAAAAATGCCAGACCGGCTTATCTCACCGCCACAGCTTGCCGGACGCCGTCAAGAGAAGACAACCGTATCCCCGTTTTGAAATGAGGCGCGCTCGCTAATGCTGGTTGTTGCTGTCCGTGTGATGTAGCGTGTGTAGCGGCGAGTATTTTGTATGTTGGGGTGTGTATGCGGAATGAACTGACTCATCAGGCTTGGATTTCTTGATTCTCGGTATTTAATATATGCGTGTCCGGAGCATAGTCCGCCATCTTTTAAAATGGATGGACTCTTCCTCCACTGAATCACAGGTAATGTAGTGGTTAACATAGTCGGCTTTGAAGGAATCAAGTGTGGCTTTTGCCCTAAGTTGTTGGAAGCCATCTAAGACATGCTCCAAGAACAGGATAAATGAGAATTCGGCTTTACAAAGATGGACCCCGTAGTTGACTTGAGACCAGTCCAGGGTGTCGCCTTCCTTTAACCCCAAATCCATTCAGATCAGGTTGGGAAAGATGCACTCCTCTTTTTCTGGGTCATTGCTAGTGTAGTGGTTCACATAGTGCTCATTTGAATGCCTCAAAAAGGAAATCTCTCCACAGTTCCGGCCATGCAGCCAGAGGCCGTTATCAACCAGGCTGCGTTGGAGATAAGCCTGGCAGTGTCCGATGTCTCGACGTCCCCCCCCCACGCCTGACACGCACCTCCTCAAATTAAACCCGCAAAAGTTCCTTAAGGAGCCTCCGGATGGCCTTGAGCCATCACGGACGGGATAACGAGCAGGGATTGTGATTACGACGGCCCCAGCAGGAGTGTTAGTGGGTTAAGGTTAGCGTGCCAGTGGCGTTCCGGAACTATGAGCTCACAGTGTGTCGAAACGAGGACACGGTAACCCGTGTTTGTGACAGTGACCTTCGGACTTGGACGGGATGGAGTGTGTGTGTGAAAGTTTCGGGTGTGACATCATGCACATGAGGCGGCAACTGGATATGGAATTACATGTGGTTTGGTAGAAAGTAAGCGCATTTGGATCAAAATGTGCAGGGTTCCGATACTGAATGAAGGGATTGAAATGAATTGTGAATTTTTACACAGTGGCAATCCAAGCCAGATAGATTTTTCACTCGCTATTACATCTGATGGTCAAAGACTGCTGCACTGTTGTTTTTTGGCTTTTTTTTTTATACTTGAACCCCCTTTTAATGAGTTTTATAAGGGCACCAATTCCTCAGCATTTTCCTGCAGTGTTTGTAATTTTCTAAAGCAAAAATATTTTTTAAAAAAAGACAATAAGAATTGCAATGAAATATGATGCACAGCCCTCAGATATAAATAAACATGATTGTACATTTTTCAAGACTATTTTAATACTGTACCCACTTTTCATTTATAGCGTGCAATAGTTGAAGTCACCACTAGGGGTTGCATACTCCACATGATTGCGACTTGTATTGCCTCCATCAAGGAGCACACACCCATCTACATCCATTATACA
>NW_017841949.1:0-2133 GCF_001891065.2 Hippocampus comes
CAGCATTGTCAGCTTTGTGACTTTGTAGCTATATATAGCTTTTCCGACACCTTTCAGGTACCAGAAAAGTTCCCGGACTGGTGTCACAAAAGATACATTTCAAACCAAACACAAACCAAAAATGTGTTATCGCCTACTTGTAGTTTGAATTTGAATCATATCTTTAGTGACAGGAGCCCTGGAACGTTTTTTATCTTTTTGAGTAGTGAGTAATGAAAAAAAAAAGTAGTAAGCAATAAATCTAGCTACATTTTGTGGAGTTTTTGGAAACTCTGCATCCAGACTACAAATGAATAGTATTTGTGCAAACACCAATATTGACTAATGTTAGTATTGCAGCTCTGCTTACCTTTTGGTGTCAACATTTTCATCCTTAGTTTGACTAGTCCAGCGGTGGATGTAGGCCCCAGCTGCTCATTCATGGGTGGAGAAACTCGATGTTTGTGGCAGTTGTCATGTAAATTATCCTCACTGTTACTTAACATTTGGGTTTCAACTTTGAAGTACTTGCTTGCTCACAGACCAATTTTATATTTGATGAGTAGGCGGGTCCTCCAGAGATGCGGCTATTTGTGTTGAAACATTCCAAAAGATAATTTTCCAATATCAGTCAGCCAATATCATTTTATGTCTGCCGGTTGAAGACTCCCTTCATGGGTGTCTTTTATTCCATAAAAATCAGCATAGTTTCTGTGAAAATAATGCCCATCGACGTTCTGGCTCAGAATAATATACAGGTCAGCAGTGCACCAGCAGCTCAGCTGGCACTACAGACTGATTCATGTTTTTCAACTTGACGTTTTTCTTGTTTGTTTTGACTCCCTTTAACTTTAAAGTACATTTTCCCTTACCACAACATTTATCTGAGGCCCTTTAATTTACACCGAAAACAACAGTGATCCACTCTTGCACAACGCTGCCAAGTCTGCTCTCTTGGAAAGGGCCGTTTCAGTCAATCAGCTGACATCTGGCGGGGGAAATTGAGGCAGGAGGAGCTCGAGATTGGAGGAATGTCACGATGGCGAGGGTGGTGGGAAAAGGAGGGGAAACTAGGTGAGGAGGCAGCCATCGATGCGAGGAGGTGAGGGGAGTGGGAAAGACATTCTTTCACCGATGTGAGATTTCCGTCCTGGCAAAACGCTTTGAAAGCATGGAATGTCGCAAATGACTGACACAACACTTTGCCGACAATGCTTACTCGATATTTTTGTTCACTTGTGTGCTTTTGACTCGTATTTTGCAAAAGCTGGCATGTGTCCATATCGTTACAAAAAAAAAAGAAAAAACTTCCATAGAGTCTGAATGTACTCCTGCCTGCCAAGTGCGTCTCGTCACGAGACGAGAATTATGGAATGCCAGAGGGAAAAGATCTCTCGAGCAGGCATGCTTCCAGCAGCTGCTGCAGTGAGGCTTCACGCAGTTTTAATGTACGCTAGCCGACAGTTACTGCTCTAGATGATGGGAAAAGATGGAACTTTGATTGTTTCTTCAGATCATTCGCAGTCTAAGTGAATGCGTTTTATAGTTCCTTCAATTTGATTGCCTGTTGGTTGGCACGTCCGTTTAGGGTTTGAATCGGCCCTCCTTTGAGCCAAGAGACGAAGACTCAAGATTTCGCAGAGGTGTAAATGTTGAGTGCGAATAGTTTATGTGACCTGCAATTGGCCGGTGAACCCTGCATCATGTTCCCACAGCTCACCCGATTAATGATATATGTTCCTTTTTAAGGCCAAATTGACTTCTTGTATAAAATTTTGTAAGGCCAATTTCAAACACAAAACCTTTTGGGATGCTGCTGTCTCTGATTCTTTAAAATTTCACAACAAATTTTCCAATGAGAAAAATGGAACTTGCGACCACGATAAGCTTTTTGAACAACAAATGTTAATTTCCGCAGCAGACATAAAAATATAACCACATAACAACAAAACTCTTGTTCTTAGCTTTTAAGGTCAATGATGACGAAATAATTTGTGGTTAAATGAGTCTGGTTGTAGGTGCACAGCAGTCTTTGAACATTCCTAATGGTGACACAATTGCAAAAAAGTAACCACTGGCAGTAATAAAATGTCTGGATCCGATACTAATATCTGCCTTATGGAATTGTGGATGTACATTGAGGCCATTGTTGCT
>NW_017841950.1:0-2108 GCF_001891065.2 Hippocampus comes
TTCAATCAAATTAATTCTTCCTCTTTTTTTTATGGGTTAGTCTAACATCAAAATAAACAACTTGCATTCGTAACGTAAGACACATTTTTTTAACTGCATAAATAATCAGTAGTATACAATGTTATTGGAAATTTCAATCCATTACAAGTTACAACCATTAACTTTCAATCAGGTAGTTCAAAACAATATGTGTCATGTAACACTGCCGCCTTTAAAAAAAGATGTGTTTCAAAATACATTGTACATCTCTGTGAGGTTCAGATAATGGCAGGATGGATGCAGATAAAAGACAGCATGCAATTCATGTAGAGCATGTTGATCAGAGCTTTAGAGCGCCTCGTTGTCAGCAATGAGTGCACGCACGTAAAGGAAAGAAGGCGAAAAGAGCTAGGTTAGAAAAAAAAAACTCAGTTCGACTTGGCAGCAAGAATGTGGACAGGGACTTTGTGCTGGTGTGCACGTTACAGTGTCTCGTTGTCACAGCGTAGAAAAGCCCCACAAGGACCAGCCACGGGAGGCTTGAAACTGACTTTTCTTTCTCATTCAAATTTTACAGATTCGATCATGGTAATTCTCACCTTGCGGGATTGGGGCAGCAACGCGTCCCTTTGGAACAGGGGCGGCCTTGGGGGGCGACTGGGGAAGGATGGTCTCTCTTCGGTGCTTCATTTTCTCCTGGTTAATTCTCCAAGAGGACGACGACGTCAGGACCTCAAACATTGCAGGTCTGTGGATGTGTGAGCGCGCATATCTTACTTGAGTGTCTGAAGCCTCGATTTCTTTCCATATTTGTTATCTCCGAGGGCACTGTCTATATCTGCATGAACCAATTCAGCCTGTGTGAGGGACAGAGAGAGACAATCAGTCAAATGTTATGAGATGAACCGATATGTGCAGAAGTTTAAAGTTTCATTTTTAAGAAATACAATAAGAATCTTTGTCTTTAGCAAGACAATATTTACACTGTCACACTCATTAATTACTAAATCTGATGTGAACGACCACTGTGCAGGTACACACAATGCCGAGCCGTCAACAGATACTTTTGAGTCCTTGCACAAAAGTGCAAAGCCGCCAACAGCCTCGTGAAATGTGACCTCAAACTGCGGCGCCGGTCCTTTGGATTTATGAATGACACGAAGCCTTACCGTAAGTGGACCAGTTGTGTGGACAGACAATAAAAGATACAAAGTGAGTCACGCGCGTCAACACCCACCTCCACCTCGTCACAGTGAAAGAAGTGGATGTCCGGCCGGTGCTGCTCATTGTCCTGACACACAAGCAGCAGCACGGACGGGTAACGCGTCTGATTTAGCACGGCCTGAGACAGATGGATTGTGGGTAGGGGGAAGTTCTCCAGCTCCTCCTGCAGAGAGAGAATAGCAGATTTCTCATAAGAAGTGGACATCGCATGTTAGTGTGGACATTTTCATGACTTTCTTAAGTGCACTTTATGAAACCGTACAACAAATCTGCAGAGGGAGCGGTACAGTACCTGGGTGTCACAGTCCAGCAGCCTGACTGCCTTATCAGTGACTTGCAGGAGCATTTCCTGAGTCCAAATCTTGTCTTTTGAATCGAGAAGGGCAAGTTTTTTGATGGCGTCGTCCACAGTGGCGATGGACTCAGTCTTGTCCATGATGAAGGTGGACAGATGCTAACCGAGGTCGAGACAGAAGGTGACACAGGCATCGCAGAACTTAAAGTACAGAAAAGTCTAAGAATGCTGAAGGAAGATTTTTTTCTCGATCAATATAACACTGCAACATGGAGTTAGTTCTAACTAACTACTAACTAGAGCACTACACCACTATCATCGTCTGTACTGCATAATGGAATTCACTTTGTCTGTTTTAATGCGCACTCATTGAAATAGAGTACTTGGGAAATACATTCTTGAACCACAGGAAAGTTGAAGGACTTCTTCCAATTCTAAAGTACCATATAAACACAAAGAGTGCTTTTCTAAAAGGAGATGAAAGTCCAATTTCAAAATAATCAATCGTTTGCCAACCATTGTGTACACAGTCAAATACTTTTTGTTGAACGTGTTCAGACGGCGGCAATGAATTGTTTAACCCTTTCATGCACCCTGTAACCTGATGACA
>NW_017841951.1:0-2134 GCF_001891065.2 Hippocampus comes
TTTTTTTTTTAAATAACAAAATGATGTTCACATACAGTATCAGTTTAGGATGTTCATATTTCCGAGGCCACGCTGAGCTCTTCCTCTGCCGTACTAAGAGCACAGGTGATAAAGCGGCACGAGCACATCGACCGATGAGGGCCCGCTTGCCTTTGGTGTCTCCATTTGATATAAGAGCTATTCTATGCAAACGCGCACCCTCGTTCCGCCTCTTCCTCCCCCTTTTGTCACTTCAAGAATGCCGAGTGCCCGTGTGGATTAATTAAAGTCCAAACATTAAATATTGATTGATGCATTATCAGCGGCTCACAGTCGCCTCCTCTCAGATTGATTCCCGCCGTGATTTATTGTCATATTTGCGGAGTCATTTCACTTGATAACAAAGAGAAATTGCTTGCAACCTTAGCAACCCCCCCCCAACTCTCCCACCCCCACCCCATTACCACCCCTCACCACTTCAACCGTGAAACACCCCTGGCTCCCCCTTTTTCCTGCATCCATCCGTTCCCCCTTGTTTCCCCTTGTCTCATTTATTCATTTACCTCCTACTTTCCACTCTTCATCTTCGCCGCCATTCTCGTGTCCATCGACGATACGTCAAATCCTGACAGCCGCTAGTTATGCTCAATTCCCCCCCGATAATATACAGCCTCCGGCCACATTATTAGGTACACCTAATTCCGGGTAGGGAGTGTTTGATATGACTAACCTGCTGTGTAATTTTAAAACAAACAACCTCAGAGAAAGCCCCCAAATGTACGCCTGCTTCCACAAGTAATACAGTGTGTTCTCACACACACACACCCTTGGCTTTTTACCCATTTTATTACATTTCAACTTAAAAGGGAAGTATTTGTTAAAATCTTAAAATCTTTATTTCGATGGATTTACACAAAATGTCAAACTCTTAATTTTGATTTTATTCCATTCATTTATGAAATGATTTGCTTTGGTTCTGCAGCTTCTGAGGCCTTCTGGAAAAATTTCTGTGTGTATTTTCTGAAACTCTTTGTTTTCACACAGGCGGACTTCATTTCCGAAAGTGTAGGATTTGTCTTCTTTTTAGGGGCTTCATCACATTAAATCATTTTTACATACAGTACCAGTCAAAAGTTTAGAAACACCTTGAAATGGTATGAAACACATGAAGACATCGAGAAATTCAAACTGTAAAATCCTGCACAGCTGTGAACTGAAAGTCATTTTGGGTCCCAAAACATCATCCACATCATTGGGCTGACTGAGAAAATGCCAAGTTGTGCAAAGGTGTGATTGGGCAGAAGGTGCTGTCTTAAAAGAATTATATTGCATTTTTTTTATTTTTTTGCCAAATCATCCCAGCAATATTTCTTCATGTCAATGAGAATTAATCTACAATTCAGGAAATGTTTAAATAATGAAAGAATGCTGAATTAGAGGATGTTTCCAAACTTTTGACTGGCACTGTATGTATTCCTTATTTCTCTTAAAAACTTATTTTGTGCAGATCCGTCGCATAAAATTCCAGATTGGAATGCCACAAAATGGTTCAGACAAAACAAAAACAATTAATTACTTTTGCGAGGCAGTGTCACTCTGCGCTCGACACTAAATGCAAGAAACGGCCACGGCAGTTCAGTTCAGTTCTAAAAGTGGAGTTCCATTCTATTCAAATTAGCAGGCTATTTGTCAAACGTTCATTTCCAGTATCCTTGTTCACCTTCACGTTGCAAGACATCCACAATCAGTGAAAATTAACCAATTAACCCTAATTAGTGTTCATATTCGAGCAACTAACCTTGTGCTTTGACTCCATTCAAAAGCCTGTTCAAACACGCGGGTCCCCGTTACAAGCTCATCTATTGTGCCCCGGCGCTTAATTAAGGCTAAATATGCTAATCGTTCATTTGTATTTTTCCTCTCGGCCCCGTCGTGATGAATGGGTGCGGCGTAATTCATCTGCGGCCGATGTCATCTGTCTCTGTCATGACAGAACCTCGGCGAGATGAAGCGGCCATCGTTAGCCGTCATCCGTCACTCTGCGGGGAGAGCAAAGTGACACGTTGGGGATTTGCTCAAGCTTTTACCTTTTGGAATATGACAATGCGTATGGCGCATTTGTAGCTGTAAATCATGAGATCACATGTCAGCATCA
>NW_017841952.1:0-2141 GCF_001891065.2 Hippocampus comes
CCTGCTGCAGCAGTCTAAACCTTATTTCCGTGTGCATTGCCTGTTCTTTGCCCGGGTCAGTCGGGTCTTTTAGACCTAACAACTACCACTTCCCCTCTCTCGCCCCTTCCTCTCTTGCTTGGAGAGGGGCTAGATAATGATGACTGAATCTGATGCGAGTGCCGTGTGGATTCTGCACGACCGGCCAGGACAAGATTTGAGGTGGGACACTTCTCCAGCGGTGTTCCAATGGACAATTCTGCAACGACCAATGAGGCCAAGTCCTGAAGAAGAACCACTTCCCTGATGGTGTCTTCTTGTGACACTTCATTTCATGACACGGAACCTCATATTGTTCTCGTTAACAGTGAATAGCACCAGATTGTCTGTTAAATGTCGCCCACTCTGCAACGACTGCGCCTCGGGCTATTCCCTCATCTGTGTTGCTTTCTTTAGTTTTTTTTCATTTTTGCCCATATATTTTTCCTTACCCGGTTGGGGGATTTAGATCAGACTACCTACTGATGTTCTGAACCAGGATAAATGTCCTCAAAAGTCAACTGGCTGTTACATTTGTTGTTTCAAACAAGGTGTTCCTCTCACCTCTCCAGGATAAGACCAGGTGAAGCTTACGTCGATGTCCGGCTCCCCTATCACGCTGCAAGTCACGTTGACGTTGTCGCCTCCACTGACCAGCTCAGAAGAAGCCTGCAGGCTCACAAAAGGTGGACTACTGGGGACTGTTGACAGCAGAAAGTGTGCAAGAATTGTCAGGAACAGTTTTCTTCACCTTTGTTGAACCATTAAACGAGAGTTAACAAGCACAAGTAAAGCCGGCTTGACCTTCTACATAGAGCAACTGATATTTTGTGGAGATCTGCGGTGTTCCTTTGGTCACGGCCTTGCAGTAGAAAACTCCCTGATACTCGAGGCCGGGTGTCTGTAGGACAAAACCCTTGGCGGGATCATAGTTGACCAAGGTTTCATTGGCCTGGATCTCCTCAGGCGGTACTTCTCTGTGTAACGACACTTTGGCCTGCGGAGTGGTCACACGACATGGCACCACAGCTGGCTTGTCCGGACGGAGATATACAATCTCGAAGTGGATATCCGATGGGACAAAGAGGTTGTCCTTGTCTGTAAAGGATTTTGAGCACTGATTAGTGTTTTAATTTTAGAATGCAAGTAAATGACTTTAACGAATAAAGCATAATGTCAGCCAGTCGTTATTCACTCAACTTCCTATTATAGGATTGACCGTTACAGTGGTCAGTAGCAAATTTGAATCAGAGATGGCGCTATGCGTCCTTCAACGTTTTTAAAAAAATGTCTACTTTTTTTCTATCCATTCGGATGTTTTTAGATTCAAACATTTTTGACCTATAAATTTGACCTTCAGAAGCTTGTGCAATACGGATTTTACCATGCGTTGCAATTTATAGCTATGTCGTTTCAGAAAAAAAATCCACCGGTTGCTGAACCTAACCCATAATTCATGAATATTACAAAATATACTATATTATTATTATTATTATTACCGGTAATAAGAATAAGAATAAAACCTAATGTGCTTGAGAAAAAAAAGAGGGCAAATTCGGAATCAACTCAAAAAAATCCATTTAAAAAATTTTACTAGCATCTCTGATTTTAAAAAAAAACAAATGTAGTAAAAATGTGCTGACCAGTGAGTCATGGAGCCTTTTTTTTGCATACTATAAAGAGGAACCATAAATCTGAGAAAATTCTACATTGGTGGGTTCCAGTGGTGGCATGTATTGATCGGGTTGTATCAGTTCTTCAATTTTCTCCAAACACTGCACCTTAGTCTTGGTGTTTACATTGTCATGATATTGCCCCCCACTTACACGATCAGTTGCGCGGATTTTCTGTTCCGAGCAGGTTGTGAATTTCAAGTTTTTTTCAACTCATTGGAATCATGGGTGAACCTACCCCTGCTATTCCAGCTGTCTTTGGGAAAGAAATGGGGTACGCAAAGAACTTGTAAACAGTCAATTGCAGGGAGCATATAGAAGAAAAAACTCACCTATTAAGACTCATTTATGTTTTCAAAAGAACCAAATATGCCTTCATTGCTTGAAGCAGATTGAGAAAAGGAAGTGCCCTAAACTGATTTGACACGCTTTACAAAAGCTGTTTGTTCA
>NW_017841953.1:0-2138 GCF_001891065.2 Hippocampus comes
GAAGAGCAGGAGACTCACGCGGAATCTTTTTTCGCCATTTCTTTTGTCAGATAAAACAGAAGCAAACGGTAGGTACACGTTGACAAATAATAAATACTTAAAAACCTCATCTGTTTAACAAACAGACAGACTAACCTTTTGAGACGAGCCCTGGAAAGTGCACACGAGATCTGTGAATTTTTTTTTCCTCGTCAAACTCCAAGAAGCCTTTCTCCGAAGACGAAAGTGATCCAATTGATTTGCTTTGTGCTGAAAGGACAGTTTTTGTTTCCCCAATCTTGCACTCAAATCGCAACGGAATGATCTCCACTGAGGATTGCCTGCCCCCTATCGACAAGAACGAGAACTGCAGGATCGTACACGTAAAACAAAACCAAACAAAAACATGTCAACTAATGTTTGGGATATTACAGTTTTAGTACTACGATCTGGTTAGTTAATATGTATTTTTAGACAGTGGGGTTAACTAAATATGGCTTCCAGTCGACAAAAGGCACTGGTATATAAACAATGTTAAACTTAACTGATAAGACAATACCAGCCATCAACATTTTCTTTCCCCCCCCAATCAAAATTTCAACCTAATTGCATCGCATTAGGTCATAGCCAGGATATGTGGTCATTGCACACCGGCCAATGAGGATGAGCGAGGCTGTGGCTGATCCTCATCCTGACCACCTGTTCCATCTTAAAGGTTTTCTGCAGAGGCATGCTTAGAGAAGAGTGTGGAGGGAAAAAAGCAGCAGCCTGCTACAGAAAACATGTCCTTAAAAAGAGATCTGACGTTCAAGTAGTTGAATTGTCTGTAGCCAGACTGATTTTGCAGGATGTCAATGAGAACTCTCCCCCTGGTTTTTATTAACCTTGGTGGGGAGATGCTTTACATACTGGACCAGCGCCTGCACGCTCACAGCACTTCTGAGGACAAGTCTGAGAAGGGTAGGTTGAAAACTTCTGACAGTTTTTCACTCTTGGCGCTGTTATAATGTATGCGAGATGTTTTTAGCAATTTTTTTTAATTGTATAATTGTTTTTCTTTTGTCTTTTTCTTTGGAAAGCTGCAGGAGTGTGGTCTGAAAATGACAGAAAAAGAGGTACAGGCAATACGCTAAAGCAGGGGTTCACTAGCTTTAGCTTAGGAGTCCGTAAAATGGTGTCGTATGAGTGCATTCCGTCACACTGCCTTCAATATAGCAAAGTATCCCATGTTCAGTTTTGCCATCACCGAGAGATGATCAACTTCTGTGTTTCCATCCCTCCCCATTGACAGTGATGAACGACATCGTCGGGACCATGTTCAGTCAAGCCTTCATGGATGAAATTCTGAAACCTCAGCTGTTGTATTCACACAGGACGATGAAAGTCGTCCTGACTCGCTTGGCGCACGTCTCGATCATGAAGTTGAATGCGGTCAGCATGGAGAAGGTAACGGAACACCAAGGCGAGATGACAATCATGAACACGCTCTTCAAAGAAATTCATCTTTGACAGGGGCGATGAAAACCGACCATGAACACAAATGAACAACAAGTAGAATGGGGAAAGAAATGCACACTTCCCAGGATAAACATACGTTTGGTCTATTTTCAAACAGCTCTACGAGCTGATGCTCATGGCCTTCAAGTATCAAGTCTTCCTCTGTCCACGCCCGAAGGACTTGCTGCTCATCTCGTACAATCACATCGACACCATCAGGGGATTTGTGAAAGACACCCCGGCAGTTCTCAACAAAGTGGACGAGACTCACAGAAAGATCATCGAGGTAGACCTGATCCAGTCAATCCAGAAAATATTCGAGACCCATTTGCTGCCGGCTGGAATAGTTGAAAATCTGCGACAGAGAGGACAAAACAAATTTATTCTTATCAAAACACATCCAGACTGATTAAAACACAATTTTGAAGGTATTTCTTAATGCTTGTTTTCACTTGAACTTTTCTAAAAAGAGGTGAAGTGTGCTTGCTTCAAGCTCCCTGTTAACGTTTACTGTCAAAGTGACACATTAAACTTCGAGGAATCAAACGTAAACAGCCAAACGTTCGACCAAACCATTTAATTTTGGGTAACGGAAGACCACTAGCTTAATGCTAATATATACAATTTGAAAGATTGCCTCAGGAAATTTAGCATAGATGTTA
>NW_017841954.1:0-2140 GCF_001891065.2 Hippocampus comes
ATTGCAAAACATGTGGTAACCACGGCGCCAAAACAGCCAGGCAATAGCCCACTTCTGACACCTTTGTGTTTTTTTTTGTTTTTTTTAACCCAACATTCAGAAGCAGTTCCATGGCATCAGAGTCAAATTCTTAGGCCAGTCATCCAAGTGTGTCACCCATCCATCTCTTTCTACGAATGGTGATCCCACTTCTGACACCATTTCCCACACAACTCTGGGGAGTATGACTTTTCACCTTGATTTGAAGTCGCTTGGGTTGAATAACCTTGACATTGACACAAAATAATCAGGTTTTTCGGAAGGCCTGTGATTTGAACGTCCAATTTCTGACACCTAACCTATATTGATCAGAACACTAAGAGAAGATTGTGGTTCTTTTGCCCTGTCTTTGGCAACCCCCCACCCCCTCAAAAAAAAAATCTCAATCTTCATTGTCACCCATCTCCGAGCATCTGGGTAACCCTACATATGACGATCCCACTTCTGACACCATTTTCTTCACAGACCTCTTCGGAGTAGTACTCTCGATCATGAACCAAGTACCTATTTCAGTCTATCAGAGTCGCAGATAGCCTCGCTTTCTAAACATCCCACTTCAGACACCAAAACCTATATAATGACCATCAGTCAATTGTTTGGCCAGTGTTTTTTACATAGAGATTCCTGACTAACCTCAAGAGTCCTTCCAACTGGCGACCACACATTATTTCCCGTATTTCCCGTACATGTGGCTCATTATGCCATCATTTCGCAAGAAAATGAGCGGGCCGCTAAATATAAGGCGCCAGTGAATTTTGTGTTGTTTTTCTAACGTGCAAATCCAAACAAGACCTTTTTAGCTCCCAATGAATGCAAATCTGGTCAAGGGCCTCTCATAGCGCATAATCAGTGAAATCCTACGAGCAAACACACTTAGCCTCCCTGATCCCAAAGTCAAACTCCCGGGATGTGGAGGAGGGTGCGGGCGGAGGGGTTTGCGGTGGTGGTCTTCTGAACATTGCTACCCAGCATACAAACCACCCCACCCCCTCTAGGCTAATCCCAAGGGGGTGCGAGTGGGCGTAGATGCGGGATACGTTGTCTCATCCGGACCTTAATGGGGGATTACACGTGTTAACACAGAGCTCACAGTGGGCCTGGCCAAAGGGGCTGCGCTGGTGCGCTAAGGCCTTTAGCATATGAATAAGGCCAGGAGGGCCCAGTTGAATGGACGCTTGAGCGTGAGAGCTGACACTCGACGTGACGGCGGGAAAATTTCAATTTCTATAATGGGTAAAAATTCGTCGTCTCAAATGATTGATCTTGTTGAGTCATTATTGTGAGTGGGACGCATCGCGGTGTTGATTTGACGAGGGTCGAAAGCAACTTGAAAACGAGAGCCAAGCGCTGTCTTTTGCTCACGTTTTCGTGTGTGCGTGAGTGCTCTTCTACATGACCATACACATTGTGTGTACACCCTCCCATCCCGCGCGGAGATGAGTGGAGTAAGCGTTGGCACAGCACGTGATTTATGGCCCTCTCTCAGCGCACTCTTATCAGGCTCGGGCTGCTGCTGCTGCTGCTGCATGCGGCTGAATGACAATGGAGGACCGCTCGCATTATGCCGCTCGGCCTCGCCCCTCGCATTCTGGACACTGCAGATTACATCTAGCCCAGTGATTTATGGAGCCATTTTGAGAAAGAGAGCAAGATGGAGGCTTGTTGAGGGGTAGGCGGTGCCTTTTCCAAGGCCGTATGGCGGCTACATTGGAAGAAATAGCCGGCCCCAGGTGGGGTTTAGGACATAACATTAGGTACACCTGCATCATTTAACGGATACCATGTTGGCATTTAGCACCGACTGCGAGGATGTCATCAACTTTTTTGTTCACATTTGAAATAGTAACTGCCGACGAGGCGTTATGGATTCCTAAAAATGTAAATCATTATCAATCGACAGTAACTACTTAACTGTCTACAAACCGCCTGGATGACAGTCCCATGATAGAGTCATTAGGTGATAAAAATATAGGATCAGAACACCTATTGGAGAGTAGATGGTAATTTATAAGTGATCGTACGAAAGATCAAAAGAAAGTTGTTGACTTTAATTTGTAATGGGTTATTTTGGGCAGCGTTGTCTCATTCTGGGCGATCAAGT
>NW_017841955.1:0-2158 GCF_001891065.2 Hippocampus comes
AAAATATATATATATATATTACAAATGTACCTTAGCTGTCTATGCCAGTACCATTTTTTGTAAGAATAGAATCACAAGATCAGCCTTCATTTATTTTTTTTTCCCAAGGTTGCCTAAGCCTTGTTTGCCTGATGTGATAAGAAAAGAGATAATGATGGCAGAGAGATTATGAACGAGGTTTTAATGCATTTCCTCGCAGCGGAGCAGAATATCAATGACTTCCATTTAATTCCACTTTCGACAGATTAAGCACGAAACGCCGCTTTCTGTCTAACCTTAGGCAGCCTTTTAACCTTCACTCGCATGCTATCATAACACCATCATCAACATACAATAGCGCTCCTGTTTAATTAGGCGAAGAGCTTTCACATGTGGTCCATCCGCCACTGGTAGCTGTGTTGAAAAATCTTCCTGAAGTCGATTTGTTGGTTCAAATGTAGTTCAAATATTGAGTCAACTAAGTCGAGGCATGAAACGTGCACGTGCATCTTGACGTCATGAGTCTGGATCAGAGGGAACATCGGGTCCTAGTTCTAGGAATGAAAAAGTAAAATTGTCCAGATCAGAGCAAAAGAAAACAAAAACAAACAACAACAACAACAAAAAACAGGCGCTATTGGCTTCCCATCTTTTTTTCAGGATCATCCTGAAGGGAAGGAATTCAAGTGGTAAATCCTTTTAATCTGCTACTTCAAAGAGCACCTCACGCATGACGCCGTCTGAAGCAGCTAAACCATCAACCCAGATTGGCTTGATCTTTAAATAATATCAGTCCGACGACAGCACTGTCACAGATGACAACAGTGTGTTGTTCCCAGGAACTGTTGAAAAATGAGCCATCCACAGCCTTTTAAAGATAATTTAAAATCAATGGGAGTCTTTATCCATCGGAGAGAAATCATCTTAAAAAAGGAAAAAAAAAACTCAGTGTGGATCGACATATTGATATATGGAGCTTCTCAGTTAGCCACAGTAATGTTAGAAATAAGAAATATATGCACCTTTAAGTGATTTTATATTATCTGTCTGCCTGTGTTGCTCCACCGTTTGTGTTCGAATATCAGTCTTGATATCAGCTTGAAAGGGTGAAAACACACCCTATTCGTTAGCCTGTCTATGGCATTTTGCATTGCTGACTGACATTCACATAACAGATTAAACTATTTAAAAAATGCGATGTGGAATTCCTTTTCTGACAGTAAACGTAAACTGGCAGGAGCAATAAACAGCTTGAAGCCTCTTTTTTTTTTAATATAATTTAAAGAATTGTTTGCCAAAGTAGTCGGGACCACAGGCAGAAACTAGCCAGCCACTAGAATGAAAATGTTCTTAAATATGCAGTGTCCCTTTTTATAATAATATTTTAAAAAGTGATTGAATCTCGAGCTTCTGCGTGCATATTAAATCAGTCATAATAAGAAGAAAAATAAATCAGCCAAATGTGGGTTTGTAAGTTGGGTCACTCACATCTCAAAGCAGCACTGGATTCGTGTGTACAGTACAGTACAGTACAGCACATTGTTCAGTCTGCTATGCTGTGTACAGCTAGTTTTATCCCAAATTATTTCCATAATCTCAGGTCAAATCATCTACTTTGTCATCACACGGTTGCTTTGTTGGGCTGTTTTGAAAGAGATGCGATATTTACCGTCCCTCCAGACAAAGCAGCCTACAGTAATATCATGTCCGACATGATACCTTTGCACCCCCGAGCTTTCCTGATACATGGAGGTTAGTCAAATAGACAAATGAATGGATGTTCTTGTCCAGCTTCCCTGTCGCGGGGGTTATCATCCCTCCACATCACAGCAACATGCGTCATGTTTGATGACTGCAGGGCACGATTCATGTCTAACCCTCTGACTTTCATTACGACCACTGCACTATCAATCAAGACATCCTTGGTACAGACGAAGTGTACTGCACATCCCGCGCATGCAAAAAGATCACGAGCATGCGTCGGCTCACGTGAAATGCCACCTGCCTCATTGGCGCGTGAACGTGAGAGATCGAAGCCATGCGTGTGATCGTTCATAGAAGTGGAACATTCGATTGCTTGTTTTTTTTAATCAAATTATCGCCCAATTGATTATCAAGTAAAAGTCAAGAAACCGTCAAATTAAAGGGAATGGATTCAAGCACGACAGATTAACATTCG
>NW_017841956.1:0-2142 GCF_001891065.2 Hippocampus comes
CATGTCAGAGGCTCCGTCGAACCCCTGAGACCCGACTCACCGAAACCCTGGGGTCCGATCGAACCCAGGTTAAGAACCACTGAACTGATTACACACAGTGCTACGTTTTTGTCATGTATTTTTTAAATTCGATCATGTTGATGATTATAATTTACAGCTAATGAAAGCCCAAAGTTTTGCATCTCAAGAAATGTGAATTGTTCATGAAAGCGTGTTTTTCTTTTGGTTTTTTTGCCTTGACGTTAGCTCCCACTTGAGTAACCAACGCTGTACGGTGGCTTCAACCTCTTTAATGCCACTCCCAGTCGAAGTTTAATGTCAAAATAAACATCAAACAAAAAGAATTACACGTTGTTGAGGCTGGCTGATAATTATTGCCGATCGCGACATGATCAATCCCGACACAAAATGTATTCAATAAATGGTTTGATTTAAAAAAAACAAACAAAAAAACAACAACCTCAGGAAGCAAACCCTGACCCCAGCACCGTGTTTGTTGTAGGCAGAGACTCTAGTGTGGCGTTAAATTTGTGCCACCATTCATTCCAAAAAGCTGTAAGGAGATTTTGAGAACAAAAGCATGTTTTGATCTTGGCCGACACCGGACTCGAAGAAGACCCAGCTAAAACAACGAAAAAGATGTTCATGCAGGTGCGTGTAAGCATGTGGCTTAACTTTGTTCAAATAAGCAACTAGTCGACTCAGTACAACTCTCGAAATAAGATAATATCGTGCATCCTAAACGGATTAAACAGCTCCAGATGGAGACGGAGTGTACAAGTAAAAGAGTTCCCTGTCTTCGACACACTATAGGGCCAGTGTTAGCCATGTCAGACCCTCGGCATCGCAATCACAATCAGGCAAGTTAAATATCAATGGACTATGGCAATAATGAACCGGCTAAAAAGATAAAGTAGTCCTAAGACAGTTGGTCATCGGTAATGCTTCACTACACTGCCATTGTATGAACATTGAATGAAGTCTAATGTAACTAACTATCAATGACACTGCTTTGGGGTAGCATCTTCCGCAAAAAAGCAATTGCAGTGAGTGCCCTGCAGGAGGAGCAACACAAACGAATGCGACTGAACTATCCGATCGTGTAGCCGAGTGTATACGATTCTGTTGCCGACTGCCTGGGACTAGTTTGGCTGTGCTTCCAAATGTCAAAGGTTATATGAAAGCACAGATTTTTTAAAAACTATATTTATAACATCATACTGAATTTACGGTACCTGTGATTAAAAAGCCAAGCGTTATGGGGAGTTTTTCTATCGCTGAAATTCATGCAGGAGTTTTCATGCAGTTGCCTATCAAAGATATTGCACACATCCTGGTGAAATTGACAAAAAATGCATAATCACTACTTGGAAAGCTGTCGGCAAGATAAAAATAGCCCTCTATCGTCATAACGGCTTTGTCCACAGCCTCTCTTTCCCTCGCTTTGCATTCTCTCTTTGCAATCGCGCCAGTTGCCAAGGCGATCTGTCAATCAAAGTTCAGTTTGTGGTTCAACATAATTCTAATTATATAGGTGGCGCGTCAAAACGCTGCTTTCTGAACCTCAGGGGGTGCATTTTTTTGTCGCGGTGCGAATCGTATTGTCACAATAATACTGTGCGAGGGTCAGTCGCAGACTGTAAATAGTTTGTTGAGCTCCAGTGATCAGTGTGTGGCCGGCTAAGGAGTAAATCGAAGGAGTGAGTCTTCAAATTAGAACATTGGGTGGGGTTTCACAACCTGATTCATAAACAAAACCTCCAAAACCGCTGTCAGTGTGATTTACTGTGACACATACCTGATGATTGTCACCTTGCAGGAAAGAGAAGAAGTTCAAATCTGTCAAATGAGTAGGAGAGAGCTTGGTAAGGCACCGATCAAATATTGATGTCCCTGATTGATTATCCTGTGATCTGAGGTGGGTTAAGAGTGGGGTTTTTTTTCCCCATCATAAAATGGTCAGGGGCGACATTTGTGAATATGTTAGAGCAGTTTGGCTGAGCCCCGTGGCTCAGTCCACTCCAGTGAGAAATTGGTTGCGTTGAGTGTTTTCTATAAATTGTCAGCATTACAGAAAGGGGTTTGCCACTGTCATCTAGTGAGCAGACAAGCTATCAGTTAACATACTTTCTTCGATTGTTT
>NW_017841957.1:0-2174 GCF_001891065.2 Hippocampus comes
TTTTTTTTTTTTTGTTTTGTTTTTTAAAGCTTCTCTTCGCTATGAGGTGTTGAAGGAATAGTCTGTTTTGTCACCTCAGCAAATCTTCATGTGGCTGGAGAGTAACACCCCGGAGCTAGCTGTTCCTTACCTGTGGTCTGAGGAGAAGCAGTCCAGTAAATATTTCAACTCATGCCACCATTGAAATGAGTTGCTCTGCACTCACTCACTCATCTGTCTCTCCTCCTCAGCACCCATCGGCCAAGCGGTGCACCAGCTGCTGTTGATCCAGACATTCCGTCCGGACCGTCTTCTGGCCATGTCGCACATCTTTGTTGCCAAAGTGCTGGGAGAGGCCTTCATGAGCATCATCGAGCAGCCCATCGATCTGGCCAACATTGTGGATAGTGAGGTACTGATGATTTCCAAGCAAAAGACTCGGTTATTGTCGGCCGTCTTGATTTTTACGTCTCACCTCGTGTGTTCAGGTGAAGCCCAGTACACCGGTGCTCATGTGTTCTGTCCCGGGTTATGATGCGAGCGGTCTCGTCCGAGATTTGGCTGCCGAGCAGAACAAACAAATCACTTCTATCTCCATCGGTAAGAACAACACACATTTATGGTCTTTCTGAAATAAAAAGCCCATTTTTTTAAGAGCCTGGCTCACTCATGCAAATGAGCCAGGCCTTATTTTGTCCCATATTAGGGCTTGGCTTATGGTGAGAACTTTCTTTTCCATGGTTTGAACAGGCAAGCAAGTGCCTTCTACTTGCAGTAGCAAAACCACGCGAATTTTGGCCCCCACTTGAAAGTGGCTCTGGATTTTCACTTTGCCAAGCCACTCAGTGTAATGTTGGAAAATAACAGATTTCTTAGTTGTTTCATTTCACACTTGATGGTTGGATGGGCACTCGGAAAACACAACTATTTTGTATCGAAGCAATTAATAAGTCTATGTGTCCCCTTTTAAAGAATGTTCGCTGATCGCATCTTTCCATCACACACAGGTTCGGCTGAGGGCTTCAATAAGGCCGACAGAGACATCAACACCGCCGTCAAGTCGGGCAGGTGGGTGATGTTGGAAAATGTCCACCTGGCTCCTGGCTGGCTGATGCAGTTGGAGAAGAAGCTCCACTCCATGCAGCCTCATGCCAGCTTCAGGCTCTTCTTGACCATGGAGATCAATCCCAAGGTATCACACTCCCTCACAGTATTGGGGTTCATTAGATTTTTAGCCAATTCAAACCCTCTTTGATCAGTCTTTGGACAGATTTCATACTTTTCTCTCCCCCCACCCCCCTCCCCGCAGGTTCCAGTGAATCTGCTTCGTGCTGGTCGTATCTTTGTATTTGAGCCCCCTCCTGGTGTAAAGGCCAACATGTTGCGCACCTTCAGCAGCATCCCCGTTGCTCGCATGTGCAAGGTACAAAGCGCACACATGAAGACTTCCTTTATTTCAGCGCACAACTCCACATTTTTCTAACGATCTGATCCCCCCCCTCCCTTATTCTTTTTTTTTTCCCACATCTGTGCTTGTACAGGCTCCCAATGAGCGTGCCCGTCTATACTTCCTGCTAGCCTGGTTCCATGCCGTCATCCAGGAGCGTCTGCGCTATGCGCCACTGGGCTGGTCCAAGAAGTACGAATTTGGAGAGTCCGACCTGCGCTCCGCCTGCGATACCGTCGACACCTGGCTTGATGACACCGCTAAGGTTTGTGCAAATGACAAAGACGGCTCACAGGCCCTAGTTTCCCTACGCTTGCCCTAAAATGACATTGCAAATACCACAGGGTCGTCAGAACATCGCACCGGACAAGATCCCCTGGGCCGCATTAAAGACCCTGATGGCTCAATCCATCTACGGCGGCCGCATCGACAACGAGTTTGACCAGCGTCTGCTTAACACTTTCCTGGATCGCATTTTCACCAAGGGAAGCTTTGACAGCGAATTCAAACTGGCGCTCAAAGTGGATGGGCACAAAGACATCAAAATGCCCGACGGTATTCGGTCAGTAGCTGTGCCCATATATCACAGCCAGTTAATGTTGGCCCATGTGTTACTTTTCTTTATTATTTTTTTTCTCCAGGCGTGAGGAGTTCATGCACTGGGTGGAGCTGCTTCCCGACACGCAGACTCCATCTTGGCTGGGCTTGCCTAGCAATGCAGAAAAAGTCTTGCTCACCACACAGGGTA
>NW_017841958.1:0-2126 GCF_001891065.2 Hippocampus comes
GTTTTCTCTGAGTGATATTAAGTAGGTAGGCGTTCAAACCGTTAGCTGACAACAGTAACGAGACGAGAAGACCGATAGCCACACCCACAATTCATGTTTACATTTTGACAGGTCACCGGTCAATTATCAAATTCTGCAAATGACTACGTCGGCGGTACACTAAATACGCAGCTATTAAACCTAAACGCTGGTCGATGTTATGCTGCTCGCTAATTCACCAGCAAATATTAAGTTACAAGAATATGCAGCCGTTTAGCTAAAATTGCTAACATAGCCTACCGGTTGCTAAGATAGCTCATGATAAACTAGCTTTCGAACAAAAGGTAGAATAGACGAAAGAAATACATTCACCAGCACTGCTAATTTGCACTGGCTTCCGAAAAAAACGCATCTTCTTACCGAAGCGTGGGACCGACGCAAGCCGTATCCGTACTCTCAATTTCCTGTAGAATCCGCTCGTGCTCCGTTATACACTCCAACGTTTCATTCTCCGCCATGATTACGTGTGCATTATTATGGCTGTCTATAGCTGCGGCTGTAGGGGGGAACTGGGAAGTACTGACCAGTGGGGGGCGCACGAGATCCATATTTAATTCAGGAACAACCGAGTCTACCCGGAAATAAAATATTGTCTACACAAGGGACACCTCGACCGCGTCAGCGATGGAACATTGTGATTTCCTCGCAGTGTTGAAATGGTGATTGTTTAAAAATGTAAACACTTGCAGAGCTTTACAGAAATACATTGTTGTATGTTGATATTTATCTCTCCTGTGCCTTTTAAAATTATTGTTGACAGTGTTGTCACATAGCTGTATATTATGACTCAATAATATATAGTTAAAGATATTTTGAGTAAATTTGCTTTTTCAGAAATGTTTATCAAAATGGTAGCACTGAGCATTAATCCGTGCCAAATAAATAACTCTCAACTTCAAAAGTGTTGGTTACCCTAGGCTTCACAGTACTGTATTGAGCATAATAATTTTGTCCATTTTATAACATATTTAACATTTATTGTACCCCCCAGGATAAATTTGTTTATGTGCTTTACAGTGTTTCTATCTATTTTGTAATAATTATG
Organism: Hippocampus comes; assembly: GCF_001891065.2. Lineage (NCBI taxonomy): Eukaryota > Metazoa > Chordata > Actinopteri > Syngnathiformes > Syngnathidae > Hippocampus > Hippocampus comes. Next base: position 1,085 of record NW_017841958.1, read on the forward strand.
TTGTGCACACATCATCAAGTATGAATCGATAAAATCTTAAAGCAACATCCACCCATGTGTTGCTGCAGATTCACATCACATATCTTTCACATGTATACCTTACTTGTGCTTAACAAATGAAATCAGGATATTGACCGTTACCGTTGATGATGTCAAAAATGCACAAAAAAGAATTGAAATCATTGTATTACTGTTGATTGTACAGTATTGGTGTTTACACATCAGCTGCAAAAGCAATGAGTTTTGAAGTTTAAAAACATCGGTTTGAACGTTCTCATTTTAAAATACTTGGAAAATAAAAATTGGCACCAAACAAAACATTGATTGATTTAATTGATTTGAGTTTTTTTTAATGATTATAATCAAATTTCTTTCTTGATTGTCTGAGCAAAAGGGCCACTTTCAGCTGTATTATCAATACCACCTTGTGTTAATATTACCAATACGATTCTGCATAGAGTTTTTCAAAAAATGTCCCATATGTCCCTAATACACAAATGAGCTCGTTGTTCCTATGTATAATACTTGGCAGATTGTGTCGCCATGTTGCATTAGGGTTACCTTAATGTGGTTCCCAGAGGAAGATCCACAGATTCCAGTTCTGCAAAAATATTCCCAAAAACCTTTTCCTCTTCTTCATTATTATCCCTTCTTTGATAAGGAGGGTCGGGTAAAGCAGCATGGACCCTTTTACTGTCCATTTCTTAATTCAAACTCTCTTAGCGTGCAACTACAAAATGTCAGCACCACAGGAAGTGTGTTTGAGTTTGAATGTGGTGGTGAACTCTAGGTCACCTGCCAAAGTCAGCAGAAAATTACCAACAGGAAAGAGAAACCTTGTGATTCACTGAACTTTGAGTTCAATAAAACTTCACAAGTAATAATGTATATTTCATCAAACTTTTCACTGGAAGGTAGCATTTACAGTGGGTCACAAATTTATTAGGCCACCATCTCCAGGACTGTATTTGTTTCACCCAGTATCATAAAGTGCTTTCATGTAGACTATTTCTATTTCGATGAACTGTAAACATTTTTTTTT
>NW_017841959.1:0-2163 GCF_001891065.2 Hippocampus comes
TGCCATGTATGAAGTGATCAGAAAAACAAGTACAGTACAGGGAATTGAGAAATCCGTAGGAGCAAAACATTTGTACTTTGAAACATCCCACCAGCTTGACTTGTCAAATTTCTTTCTAATTGGGATGGCATACTTTTTTTAATGTGTACCATTGAGACAAAATAAGTGTTGAACTATTATTTATTGCCGACAAACATGTATGAGTTACAAAATAAAACACCAAGTGAATTCATTTTCAAATAGAAACATTTCTCGCATAACTTTCCAACTTGTAGTCAAAAAGCACAGGTTAGTGGCACTAACGTTTCCACTGAGTGATTAAATCACCCTTTTCCTACCCGTCCGTCTCCTATATAATCATATGGAAACAAAGCAAATATGTTTTTCACTGGATTTTAACTGCAGCAAATGATTTTTGAGCTGGCAGCCAGTGAATCAAACAGGCCAGATGTCAGAAACCAAAATACTGCACAGTAACAATTGTGTTTGAATCATGAATGTGAAAGGCACTGCCAGAAACAGTGAGGTGCAATATGGTGGACTGGACCTTGAGATGACTTTGTGTTGATGCAATTCGGATAACTGTACAAGACAGTGACACTTGGTTCTTATCATCGTTCGGTGAGAATGTGCCGAGTGGAGAGGTGGCAATTAGGTTTTGTTCAGTGTGTCAAAATGCAGCGGGAAATACAGCAGGCGGCAACTGTCACTCTCCGCTTGCAGCCGTAACATCAAAATTCAATAGAAGGCACTCAGATGAGCTGCCATGGCACGACTGCGCCCTGTGTCCCCCGCCGGGGTTCAACGCCGACTGCGTGTCATCCTCGTTCAGGCAGGGGATAAGTACTTCTTCCTCTGTGTCATCCTCGAGGCTTAGCAGACTGTCGAAGCTCAGCAGGTGGGGCAGCGTCTCTTGCTGGAGGCTGATTGGGGTCGTCGCGTGGAATGTGCCCCAAAACGACTGCTGGCTGCTGTGGTTTGAAGTGGAGGCACAGTCGCCTGAGCTTCCAGGCCGATGCGCGACACCGCCGCAAGGCTCGCGGAAGGGAGTGCGGCACCCAAACACGCTCTTGTCGCATTTTTTTGCATCATCGTCTTCCTTGAGCGCCTTCTGCCAGGAGCTTTTCACGTCCACAACTTGAAAAGAAAAAAGGTAAGAAAAATGAAAAATGAGAAGCTGCTTATGTCTGTGAAATTGTATTACACTGCCCCCTTGTGGCCATGACAAGCACACCACAAGGCGCAGCAGAATGAATTGAAGCTCTTATCAATACTATCAGTGGATTTTTGAAAGTACAGGAAAAAGCAGCAGCCAACTCACTCAAACTCTCAGGCGTGCGAGGAAGCTGCTTTCTGGTGTTGAAGGGGTCTCCGTGAAGGATGCTGAGGATTCCCTCCAGTTCCAAACTTGCCAGTCTGCCTGTTGATGGACTGGTTGTGGTTACAGCATCTGCAAACTTTTACATACGTGTTATCACAGCGTTACTGTTATTTGAAAAGGGGTGGGGGGGAGGGGGCTTTACCTGGTCGGCGAGGTTATCACATTCCAGGTCTAATATTGGCTTCGCTGTCACCTTCGACTGACTGCGACTGGTTGGCCTCACGGTTGCCTGTGATCAAGGTTAAAATAGTTTTAGAATTTTTTAAATGTATTTTTCAGGGCAGGTTTTAGTGTTTTTAAATATGTGTATTTCTTGTGTGCAGGATTAAAAAAATATATTTTAAAAACACATACTGTACAGTCCACAGACTTTGAAGTACATTAAGTGCAGTGCTTAAAGCTGCTTCAAAAGTTAGACGCATCACAACCCTCAAGTCTTGAAGCTCGTATGGCCTCACTTTGCACCCCTTCTTCGCCAAGTTGCCAACTAAAGTAGATTTGTGGCTTAAAATCCACTACATTCAAGTTCCGATTCCCAAACGACCATTCGACCTTCCTTCTGGTTGTGTTGCCGAAATAAAATCATTTCAAATCAACCCAAAGGCTCATGTATTAAGTGCATTGAGAAATACAAAAACGATGGACATTTCCGTAAAATTTGAGTGAGAGTTCTATGTAGTTTAAGTTTTTGTTTTCTTAAAAGCATTTTCATTCACTAAAATGATACTGTGATACATTGCAAATGGCCCATTAGGATAAAGTGAACCCAAAAATGGCAGCTG
>NW_017841960.1:0-2158 GCF_001891065.2 Hippocampus comes
CGTGTGGGCGCTCGCCCACACGGGCGCGCGAGCGAAGTAGCTTCCGGTTTTCACTTCCGCTCCTTTGCGTCATTTCCGTTTCCAATCTTATACGGAAATGGCGGCAGTGATCATGGCTGCCGCCGCGACGGTGAAGCCAACAAAAGAGCGTCTGTTGAATGTTTTGGACGATTTGGAGGTTTTGTCTCGGTAAAGTGAAATACTGTTACTTTGTGTTAGTTTTTAAAACTAGTTCGCTTGCTATTTTGTCCACCTCGTCTGTCAGTCACCTCTCCAGTGGTGCTTTCTGACCACGTGACCGCTGTTTTCCTTCAAAGGGAACTGATCGAGATGCTGGCTCTGTCGCGAAGTCAGAAACTCCCACAGCCCGGCGAGGACACTCAGGTACCAGGCACTCCGCCCGGGGACATCCACGGGCACTTGTACGGTGACGAGAAATTTAGATGCATTCAAAAGCTGGCAGACTCGCGAATTTTACTGTCGAATTGATCGATTCCGCGCCTGTCTGCTACAATTCACCTATTCGTGATTTTGTACTCTCTCCGAAGCCACAAGCCCCGTCTAATAGGCAAATAGCACATTCATTGGCATCAAGGAAGTATGTTGAAGACATGTATTCCGACAGAGAGACAAGCGGGGTGTGCGTGTAAAAAGCGCGACTTTTAGCTTGCGTTGTTAGTCATGAGAAAGTCTTTGCCACATGTAGAGGCACACTTAAGGCTCATTCTGAAATGAAGTCACCTTTAAGCTATATATTTTTTTTATTGCAGTGTTCGAAATCTGCTTTGGCCACAAATGGCAGTGGATATGTTTCTTTTTATGCACTTCTCTACCTTTGGATGTTTATCTAAACATGCGTGACTTAAGACGTGCGCATCCGTGTGCTGGTGTCAGATCCTGGAGCTGCTGGTGCAGCGTGACCGCGAGTTCCAGGACCTGATGGAGGTGGCCCAACGGCAGGGCAAGGTGCACCAGGAGATGCAGCAGCTGGAAAAGGAGGTGGAGAAGCGAGACAGCGACATCCAGCAGTTGCAGAAGCAGCTCAAGGAGGCCGAGCACATCCTGGTGCGTCTCTCCTCCTTTGCCGGACGAGCGCATCCTCCCGAACGTTGACACTGCCGCCTTGAGATTCGAGCAACCCCATTTACAAGTGTTTGGACATACAAGCCGCGATTGAGATATTTGTGTGTGTGTGTCTGTGTACATCAGGCGTGAGCCGCCCCCCAAATTTTTTATTTAATGCAACTGGTCTCCCTCCGTTGTCAGGCGACAGCCGTTTACCAGGCCAAGGAGAAGCTCAAGTCCATCGAGCGAGCCAGGAAAGGTGCGGCGACGCGTCTCTGCAACCAGTCCGTCGCGTGATAGATTGATTGAAAGCCTGTCGTCCCCCGCAGGAAGTATATCGTCTGAGGAGCTCATCAAGTACGCGCACAGGATCAGCGCCAGTAACGCTGTGTGCGCGCCGCTCAACTGGCTCCCAGGTTTGGTCCGACCGCTCTATTCTTTTGCCGACGTTTGCCCTGTGATTGTCTAGCGACCGGTCGGTTCCCTGAAAACCCAGATGAAAGGTCTCCGAGGAAATGGAGATCGACGGCATGCCTCACTCAAGTTTACTCGTTTTGCTCACGTAGGCGACCCGCGGCGCCCGTACCCCACCGACCTGGAGATGCGCAGCGGCGTGCTGGGCCACATGGCCAACCTGCCCACCAACGGCGTCAACGGACACCTGCCGGGCGACGCCCTCGCCGCCGGGAGGTTACCAGGTACGCCGTCCTTCGATTGTCTCGTTTCCCAGTTGTAAACGCCTCGCCTCTGGTGCCTTCCTCCCAGATGTGCTGACGCCGCATTACCCCTGGCAGTCATCGGAGCTGTCGGCGGGCATGCTGCCGCCGCACCACGCCGGCGACTTCGGTTTGGAGCCGCCCGGGCACAACAAGGAGAACGAGGACGACGTGGAGGCCATGTCCACGGACTCCTCCAGCAGCAGCAGCGACTCGGACTGAAAGATCTTTGCGTGCGTGCCTTTGTCGTGTTCTTAATTATTTTTGTTAATAAAACTTTTGAGTCGAAATGTGTTTTGTACAGATATTTATTTGATGATGTAAAAAGGAAAGAATGGGCTTTGTAATTCAACTACAAGTTTGTTTGCTGGGGACAC
>NW_017841961.1:0-2178 GCF_001891065.2 Hippocampus comes
AAGCTCATTGCCATTCAAAGGAGGGAATTGTTCAAGTGAGAAATAAAAAGGCATGACTTGATGGCTGTTGCCATTTCCCTTGCTCCCTGTCCTTATCATCCTGTTTTGATGCTTTGGAGAGACAAATGAAGTTCAGGTGACTTGAAATCTCTTTATGAACTCTTTCTTACCCCTCGGCCCATCCTGCCCATATGAAACTGGCACAGTGGTGCTTGCTTGACTTCTCTTTGACTGACTGCAAGGATCCATAACCGAGCGGAGGCCGCACACTGAGCGGGTTTGTCGCAGAGGCTAGGACGACACACAACCTGCTGTGTGGGTGTGTGTATGTGTGTGTGCTTGTGTATTCAATCCATGAGCCGGGAAGACTTGTCTTATAGTCAGTGATTCCTTCTTGATCTGCTTTCAAAATTACCCGCCTTAAAGTTGTACAAAGTACGTTAAGTACATTAACATTAGCCTGTTATCTGTTTCCGAAGTGTCTCAATGGCTGTGACTTCTCCACTCACCTTTTCTGCCCTAATTAATGTTGACCTTCCCTCAATGGAAAATAATTGGCAATTTCCTATCCGCAGTCATTCTCCTTTTTCCAATGCTCACTTCTTACAAATGATCCCTCTTATACACTTGGTCATCCAATTATATATGCAATCTTGAAAAAAAATGCCTGCAAGGTAGTCTTTAACTCAATACATTACCATTAGAAAAAATACAAAAAAGACACTGAGCCCTGAGGGGGGACTTTGTAGCTTTCAAAAGAACACTTTTTGTCCTTTTCATTAAAACTGTCAGTCTGGCCTGAAAGTAGGAGCTACATTAGCAAATTGACTTGCAAAAAAACATCACATCTCGATTTTTAAGAAATCATCACGCCAGGGGGAACCCCTCCGCCACCATTGTTTTAGTTAAAAGGCGTGACCGACGAATTTTCCCTCAAAGTTAAGTTCATCACTTCTTTTTAAGTTGGATATAGTTGTTTATCCCTAAAAATAAAATGTCAAACCGATAACATTTTGTTTTAGCATAACACCTCATGACAAATAAGTCATGCTATCAACATAATGTCGGCCTGTTTACAGCGCTATTGCTAGCTTAATATTGCTAGCACCGCTCGTTTGTTGAAGCTGGACAGCACATTTATCATGTCCGACTTTGAGCATCACTTTAGATGTCTGCTACAAAACATATGCAGACTTAATCGTTTGATGTCGGTTGAACTGATGAGAATTCGGACTTGTTTTGTCTTCGAACTATGCCAAAGTTCGAAGTTTTGTGTGACTTGAGCGCCATATTTGTCCTGTAAATTGTAATTGATTTTTTGAATTGTATAACCTCAGCATTTTCTGATTCTAGAAGTTCCAATCATTTTGGGTATTGGTATATGTGTGTACTTGTATACGTTTGTTCACACACGAGCGATGATGAGCCCATTGGTGGGCCGGTTCGGCTCTGCTGCATTATGACGACATATGGTTACTTGCACGTTTGGTCCCTATAGCATACACTCAGAGAATGCAGCGAGAGTCTGGTTCAAGGTGATGATCTGTACAGCATGTGCCGGGGGCAGGGAGAAGATCAGCAAGGCGCGGCCCTTCTGTCTCACTGTCATCGCACAGGGCCATCGGGGTTTGAGCGTGCCAGAGTTTGCGAGCATTGCGCTTGTGTGAGTGATGCGGGTGGGCGCGCAGCCGAACGAGCACTTGACTGGCGCTGTGCACTTAGCTAGCGAGGAGAGGCTGGTCTGGCCGCGCTCCAGGCTAACTCTGCGCGCTGTGAGGTTTTTTTGTAGCCGTGAGCGTCGGGCGATGTGGCACCAGATGCCACTCCATGTGCCCAAATCTGGTTGACATTTGGAGCGTGGGCAAGCGGACGCACAGGAAGGGAGTAGGGGAAGAGGAGGGAAATTCGACGGCAGCCTCCGATGTTGCTGCAAACTTGCGGGAGCCAGTCCATTGCTGTTTGGAGGGTGGACTTCAGCCTGTTTTTGCCCACTTCACTGTGGGCAGCGATGGAAGTTTGATTGAGAAATGCACGGCTGAGAGCAGTAATTTGATTAAGCAGGCTGGCAAGAAGAGGAAACCGAAATGGTTGGGTGACGGGTTCATGCCAACTCCTGCTGGCACGGCCTTCACCCTCACTCCTGACTGAGAGAAGATGGAGTTTGGTGGCGGGGGTGGG
>NW_017841962.1:0-2182 GCF_001891065.2 Hippocampus comes
AGACACAAGTTAAAACAAAAAAAATGACAAACTACTGTTAGTTTCGTTCTGTTGAAATACACAATAATCAAACACCAACTTATTACTATATAACAATAACAATGCCTTACGCAAAGAACATAGTGGTCCGGCCCATGAGAGTTTGTCCAGGCTGGGAAGACTAAGAAGTCTTTCATGCTTAGATCTGCCTAAAATGTATGGAGAAAAAAATTGTTGTAACATACAATTACTTTTCTTCTTCATAAATTTTGTTTACTTATGTTGACTGGCTCACTGGAAAGTCAAGAATGTCAGGTGGTGTGGTTTTCCATGTTGGAACAACATACATGTCCGCTATAAATATGTCTTTACCCTAAGAAAGACATATCAATAAAAGAAGACAAAGGTGAAAATCAGCAAACAATTTTATTTTTTTCATTTCAGCTGAAGTGTTTATGGATAAAATTACTCACATGCAGCAGGGCTAATTCCTTGAGTAAGTACATACAGGCATTTCCAATCTATAAAACATTTTTAAAAAAGTATATGGGCAAATGCAAATTATGTCTCACATTTTCTTGTGTTCGTTTACATCCCATTACTCACGGTTGAATCCATGTCTCGTTGCAACCCAAGGCTCCAGAATTCTTCTCTTGTCACACAAATGGGTCCTTCTTTCACAATGTATTCTGCCCCTGGTCGACTCTTGTCCAGCACATAATTAAGCTGTAAATATTAATCATTATTGTAATTTGTTAGACGCTCAGATTTAATTTTTTTCAAACTGTGTTTTTTAAAATTTGATAAATGCCATGATTATAAAAAGATTTGCTTACTAATTGTTCTTGGACATGGTTCCATTCTTCTTCCCAGAACTTCTTTGTGGCAGCTGTTACACATGGCACATCATTGGGAACCTCATCGTGGGGACCCGTCAAGGACGGACTAAGTGCTGGTTGGAGAGGCATTGGCGACACTGAAAATTTTTTGTGAAAACAATATTCATATAAGTAAATCCATGTTTTGTTTTGTTTTTGAAAATCATTAAAATAAAGGAACTGCTGATGAGCATTTTCCTTAAGCCTCGAGTTAAGCAGAACAAAATCGATATGATTGGTCAGAGACATCGCCATTTCCATCCCATTCCTTACCATGTGGGTCATCAATTTCCATTGGAATATTGGTAGAGGTTTCAGATGATACAGTGTCTAACGAATACAACGAAAAATATTGAATAAATCAATTACATTCAATTTCATTTTGATCTAAGTTCATAACATACCTGAATTTGGACAGTTATCCAATATTGCCTGGCTGTTGCTGTTCAGAGATAGATGCACGCCTCTGAAAGTCTTTTTCAATTTTTCAAGCCTTTGGTTATTCATGTTTGTGTTACTGTGGTGGATGATATTCCTCATGAGGAACAGATGAGTGGATGGTAAACTCATGTTCAGAAAATAGTTGTTCTTCTTCATCCTGGAAAACAAGTGCTCTGCCACTTGACTGTTTACCCTTCCAGCAAGCTGTGGGACCAAGCCAAGTTTCCGCAAGGCATCACGGTCATCTTTAGTATTTCCCTCATGGAATTTATCATAAAGAGCATAATGATCTGCTGAACCGGTTATTGGATGTCCACCACTGTCTGGGACCTGCTTCTTGCATGTCAGCCAAGGTAGTGAAACAGTCAGCCTTCCCCCTTTTGCCATTATTATGTTTTCTGGAGTTGGTTCAGCTAATCGTCCTTCAAATGGACTGAAGGGCAATGTTTGTGGTTGCCTGAGGTTTGTGTGTGTTGCCAGGCCACGTGCAAAGTCATAAATGACAATGTTTGGCATGTGTTTCCAGGAGAGGAGAAGATCTGTAAAGTCTCGTGGACTTTCTGCTCGAATGTTCCATTTTATGCTGTATACTATGCCACATGGACACATAATCACTGCCCACCCACCTGAAATATATAAAAAAAAATGTTTCAATGAAAAGCAACATAAAAGCAAAATTTGGTTGTCGTAGGAGGCATATTTCCTATTTTCATGTTTATGTGTCGAGCCAATGTAGTGCTATATTGGTTTAGCCCAGGCTGACCACGTAATCCATTTAAACATGGTTACAGATGTTGATGGCAGTTGGGCAGTATTTTGTGTTCTCATTAATGATAGTTAGTACATTTTAAGGACAAAGTACACTATTATGAGTTATTGACGTG
>NW_017841963.1:0-2163 GCF_001891065.2 Hippocampus comes
GTACCAAATGCTTTTATCTCTAACTTGTACCATCTAATTTGAATATGTTAAGACATCTGCCAGACACGAGTGACACTACAGCATTGTGTTTGGGGGAGGGCTGGGTGACTGCTGACTAGTCGCAAAGGGTCCAATGAGGTGAAAAAGCTCCACAACAAAGTAATTACATTCGCCATTGGGAGCTTGTGATGTAACGTGTCAAAGTTGCGGTCGCGATACGGCTACAGAAGCAAGTCATCACAGCAACCACAGTAAAATTTACATCTGGAACATGCATCGGTCTTATGTAAAATGTCATAATGTGTGGGCTTGTTTGGTGTAACATTGATTTAAATTTGATTCTACTCAAGGTATAATTTAAGATTCCATATAGTGAACTCAGCGATTTGATTCTAAATAGACTTAGTGTGAAACCGTTTCAGTTTTCCTCATTTTGGGGCGTGGCTTAAACACGGCCCTGGCATGGAGTCGCCACTCCCGCGCTCTCGAGTAAGAACTTGAGCATCTTCGTTCACATCATTGGTTATATATCACGACTGCAACTTGCATTTATCTAGCTAGCTACTATATACCTACAGTGTGAAAATACATCTTTCCTTCAGAGACTCTGTTGCCATAGCGGTTTTAGAGCGCCTCATTGTTGGCCGAGAGTGTGCATACGGTGCAGACAGAAGGCGGAAGCGCAGGGTGTGAGGCGGTATAGAGCTCTCTTGTTTAAATATAATAGCAATTATATTGGATAATTTCAAAAAATATATATTCCTAAAGGTTTCCTGTAAACTATATTGTAATTTCATATCGTATATAGCAGGACCACTTTTTCCTCAATCTTTTTTTTTTTTTTTTTTTTTTTAGTGCCACAAGATAGTTTCCAACTCTTCATGTGACAGGCCCAGCTCATGTCAGGCGCCATCAAACCGAGCAACAACTCAAATCAGTTGAGTCAGATGAGACCAAGCCCAAGACAAAAGTCACTTTGTGCTTGTTTCCATTTGCTTCTGCCCTGATAGCCAAGCATATAACGCATTGGAGATGGAGAGTGGCCACGGTTTGCAAGTACTGGCTTTTCCGTACAACACTGTGCAAAATCAGACCGTCATAATTAAAAGTTAAGTTCTCACAGCAGTCCAGAGGGCATAACATAACAAGATTATTTTCATAGATCATTTGACTACACTGATATTTTACATAACTACAGTGCATATAAAAAGTGTACACATGACCATGATAAATCACTCCAAAACCTTTTCCACCATTGAGATGTATAACCTGTCGACTCAAAAAAAAATCTTTATTGAGAGGTGAGATAAAAATCAGCAACTGAAAAACTGTGCTTGTACAAAAAATTTTTAAAAAACAGCGGTGCTGTAACTCATGAGTGACACATAGTCAGTCATGAGTTACAGTCAGATTTGAATTATGAGGCAATGATAGAGGTTAATGAAATCTTGGATGGTTTTGAACTCCCAGCCCAAAGTTTTCCTGCAGGTCCTAAAAAGTCAAAAAGGACGTCTGGTATTACTAGAGGTACTACACAAAACAAAGTGTATGCTGTTCCGTGTTTTGAGGTCGGGTACACCACTCAACATTTAATATTTGACCCAATCAGCGGTAGCCAGCCAGTCGTGCATGCAGCCTTTAGGTCTGACATCTGTGTTTAAAATCAATAGTTGTCCAGGTGCTTTAGAGCAGACCATCTGCTGCTTGCTTAGCCCACCTCCGCTGGGCCTTGTTGACATTGGGGGCCATGAGCAGGATGCACCTCGCGAACAGCCAGAAGCTTTTTACCTTCGCTAAATTCACATGCCGCAGTGGAAGCTTTGGTTGCTGTTGCTGATGATCATGATCTTTTTTGGGGTCGCGGGGGCACTCAGTTAAGTGAGCATCATTATTTTGAAAAGAAGCACTGTACGTGAGTGACATCATGTCATACAAGTTTACCGAGCATGATACGCATTCATTTGTTTGTTTGTTGATGATGGTCAAGAATATGGCAGCCGCGTATCTTCAAGGGAGAAATTCAGTGTTAGCCCGTTTTTGTAGCTACCATCTCTAAGTTATTCCCACTCCCCGGGTTCCCTTGGTAACAACTAGCAAATCAGGAGAGCATAATATTCAGGAGTACAAAGAAAAATCATCATTCAAGGGCGGGGTTTTTTTTTT
>NW_017841964.1:0-2186 GCF_001891065.2 Hippocampus comes
ACACACACACACAACAAAATCTCAATCTAAAAATTGAAAAACAAAATGCAATCCCCACGCCCCCCATACCCACCTCCCCCTTCACACAGAGAGCAAATACAGTCATAACAGTAGACACAGCTCAAGCACAATAGCTAATGGATCTCTAACGAACAAAAGCACTGAAAAAAAATACAAATGCATAAGAGAACATGGAAAATGACATGTAAACATAATGAAGAGAAGCATATGTTTAAACTTTCAAAACTTAATTAGCGTTAATGCAATGCCTAATAAGCAGTTTGACTGCTTAGTGTGTAAATTTGGTAATCCAAGGAAATCCCATCAAAATAGTTTTGTACACAGTTGCTCCAAACTGCTGCCAAAACATGTTTCGTTGCCAGTTGTGAAGTAATGAAAAAAAGCGATTGAATTGTAATGCAGTCATAGTATTTAGTGCTGCAGATTGTACACGTCCTATACTGTAAGAGAATGCAACTGAATAAAGCAAGTTTTTCTTAAACTACTTGCAGTATTAACAAAGCAAAACATTTGAGAGGAGAGTTTTTCCTCGCTTTTGGCAACTTCAATATGTTCGTAAAAGCACACATGCTCATTGTTAATGTTTAATGGGTTTGTGGTCTGACGGAATCTCTCTTTCGCCTGTTTCCCCTGCTCTCCCCAAATGAAGCTCCTTACAGTTCTTGTAAATGTTTTCTGACTCACGTCACATGTAATCCACCCATAGAAACAAACTCTGTCCCATTCTGACTTCATAGTCCCATAAGAGTATTGAGAGTCCAAAATTCTCCTCCTACAAGGATGAACGTGCAGCAAAAACAACACATTTATAATCCTTGAACAACTAGCTGCTCAGGGACAAACTGTTTCGGGAATGTTTGCAATCTCATTGTTACTCTCCTCCCCCTCCCCCCACAGTTACGAGAGTGCAAGTACAACTAAAACTGAGTGTTTCCTTTAACTTGAAACTATAAGGAAGTATGCGCACCCTCGTCTTTACAAAACAAATGGATGAATACTCCTCAAAATCTATTGATGAATATGTCAGGGGTTCCATTCCTCATTTTATGAAGATATGTTTGCCAAATGTGTGCTTCTTACATTCTTTGGGGACCCTGGGCAGCCCTTTTCTTTGTATGACTACTGCTGTGTCCAAGGCAAAATTCCATACAATTATGAATTCCACGAATTTGATTTGGAAGAAACTATGGGCCCTGAGCTCCACCCTATTGAAAAGCTTTGGGAGGAGCGAGAACCGGGAGGCCCTCTTGTAGGTTCATCATCAGTCACCATAGATGTAACGAATGTTTTCTTCTGGATGAATGGACATGTGTATTTTCCCAGGCATATTCCAAACCCTTGTAAAATCTCTACCAAGATGACGCGAAGCTTGTTAGAAGAGACCAACATTTTCTCTTTCATTTGAAATTTCCTATGCAACACCGATCAGCACAGTCACTGTGAACACGTCGGTTTTACTCAGCAATGCTTATTTTCAATTTCTGAATTACATGTAAATGCCCAAGATAGTTGCAACTCACAGCAACAGGCTTTGACTCATGAAATAACATATTATTGTTTCACTTCTTAGGTTTCATTCCCACATGTCTTTTGGAATTTGAAATAGTATTTATCTTGTGAAATCTTGATAATTTAACTTGAAAATGACATGTCGTCCTGTCAACCTGATCCCTAGCTGACATAATTGTAGCAAAATAAAAACGTGTCTATCTGCTAAGAAGTCAGACTTGCAAAACAGAAATAATGTTGCTGTTGTTGCAGCTGTAGGACACGGGTCGAAGATAGAATAACGTAGGCTACCTCGTAATTTGGAATTGTTTCAGAACACATGCTGGCCAAAGTTGAACGATGGATCATACTGCATTTGGTCCTACTTCAGTTTCTTTCAGAGATCATTATTAACAACTCCTCTTTTCTTCATCTAGGTAACATATCTGTCATTTTGGGCTCTATATTGGATGGAGATTCCTTGGAGAATCAGACATTTTCCCTCGAGTTTGTCCACAGCCCTCAGCCAGATGAAGAGTGTGACATTCTTGACCCTGCTACAGGAAGTTTGAGCCACGACAATTGTGACTCTTTCAGAGGAGCTGTCTGCCAGTATAAAAAATGTGCCTTTGACATTGTGGATTGTGATGATACTCTGTCATTTTCATGCGAGATAC
>NW_017841965.1:0-2177 GCF_001891065.2 Hippocampus comes
TTTAAGATGAGCAGCGAGGGGGCTCGCCAAACATTCAGCGGGAGGTCAATCCAAAGAGAGGGACTGGCGACGGAAAAGGATTACAGTGGCGCTAAAAAGTCTACACACCCCTGTTCAAATGCCGGCCTCTCCGCTGTTGGGCTGCTAGCAACAATAACCTCATTATATGTACTTGTGAAAGGTTAATAAAGTTCATCCGCTCAACAGGAATGCGATCCGGGAATTGAGATTTCTCACAAAAGACTCTGTGACTGGATTTACATCTCAACAATCATTTTCTTGGGAGCTATGGTTAGAAAATAAGAATTTGGCAAAACACTTGCACAACACGACTGAAAACGGGAGCAAAAAACACAAAAGACAACTTGATTTTCATTGCAAGGTCACCACGTGAACTGATGTTATGAAGAGGTGAAGCGTCTGAAGTACATTCCCAACAAAGCAAAAAAAAAACTAATTCACTGAGAATTCACCTCCAGACTTGAAAAACACATGAGGTGGCGCACTACCACTTTTTAATGGAAAATCTGAGTCGGAAAAGCCGCATTTCCAAAATAATGATCGCGAGAACAAGAGTCACCCAGCACGCATCCTGCCTGAGGTCCAAAGGGCCTGCTGTCAATCAAGGAAGGAAGCCGCAGAAGCTCCGTGCCAAACTTCCTGCTGGAGCACACCAAGAGACACAATAGGATGGTAACGGACCCCCGGAAAACCCACACCGGCATTAAGCCACAAATCTGTTCAAGCTGCCTTTATTTATATTCCTGATAACTCAGCGAAACCAGTCACAGCAACAAACTCATAAAACTGCTGCTACTAGCCTCACCTAGCGTAGCATGCGTTCAAAGATGGAGGACATTCAGCGGATATGTGGAAGGCATTTTTGTGGAAAATGTTTGCTTGGGTTCTCCTTTTTCAGCAAAACGTAATGGCTAGCCTGCTAGCTAACAACAGCATGCTACAAATTTCAGCGTTAAGGCTCACGTCTGTGCCATTAATACACATATTTATTAAATGTTTTTTTTTCCTCGATCAGTGATTGAAAAGTGGGGTACGAACAAGTGGTATTAAGTGGCAGGCTCCCTCTGGTGGTATGCAAAAGCATCATTGCATGTCTTGGGTTTTAGAAAACACTTAGGCTTTATACATTACTGTACTTTAATGTGGGAGAAGATGGTTTTAGTAAGAGTGTGACGAATTAATTTTGGTGGTGATACAATAATTAGATTAAAAAGTTTGACAACTACTGCACGAGATAACATTTTGACTACACAATTACCCTTTGTAACCACGGTTTGTTTTTTTTTCAAATTTTAGATTTTGTGTTGTGCCGTGACTTATTTCCAATGTTAAATGTTGTGCCTCAGCTCGCGGTTGGGGAAGACAGTGTCAAGGTGTGCCCCAGCTCGACACCCCCGCCACCCCCACACGACCACCTCGACACACTCACCTTGTGCAGCACGTCAGCAGGCAGCTGGGACGCTTTGAAGAGCTCTGCTACTTTGGATGAGGACAGCTGCTTCCCAGAGGGATCCGCCTGACACAGCCCGTGCAGAGCTGAGTAGTACCGCTGCTCGTGCTCATGCACCGGGATCAGACCCCCGGCGCACACCGCTGCAGCGACCGCGCCACAGCCGCCGCCTTCCTCCTCCATTTGCTGGCTCCTCACCACCACCGCCACTACCGACGCCGCCGCCAACGCTGCGCTACAACCGAGAGCTCATACTGCAATAAATGCTCATACGCCGGCTGCTGTTCTCACCTCAGCTGCGGATCATTCACTCCCTGCTGACGGCCACGTTCCCATCAAGCTACAATGCCACGCCCGGGCTGCTGGGGGCGGTAGAGCACTGAAATACATTTACATTCATGCTTAAGGGTGCTACCTGCGAACGTAGCGAGTTAAAACGACGAAGTACTCAAATGTCAACAATATCGCAAATCACCAGATGAGGTACAAAATGGAGGTAGCCATTTATTTGCCAAAAATTAATCATTTAATGGGTGAATTTAAAAATACTTCCTGGCAATAACGCCCCACCCCCATTTTTGTCCCTTTGTTTTGCAGTCGTCAGTGCGAAGCTAATAGCCTGTTCGCAGGATCGTTGTGAAATGAAAATGTAGGCTAAAAAACAATTTAAATACTGGATACGTGAAATCTCAATGACTTAAAAGGA
>NW_017841966.1:0-2187 GCF_001891065.2 Hippocampus comes
TTTTTTTTTTTTTTTTAGTTATCATTTTACGTCATAGGCATGGTTTCATGAAGGGGTAGTCTTTTAAAATGAGTATGTGCGTGGCTAGCCTGAACTATACTGCCAGTCAGTCTTTCAACCCTCCACCAATGTGCTGATGGAACTCTGCTGCCCTCTGGTGGAAAATGACACAATGACAGGAATGTTTCCACAGAAGTTAAACCAGAAGCTCCAACGCTGTGAGGTTTCAAAATAGGGTTTGAAGCCACGGCTGAGGTGTCAAGCCAGAGTGTGTGTTTTGCTCTCCACGTAGAGCCCGCGAGCGTTCTTCTCACCCCGGCCGAGTGGACCATGCACTTGGGAGCTCCGGTGGTTCCTGATGAGTACATGATGAAAAGCGGGTGGCTGAAGGGCAGCTGCTCAAACTCCAGCTGGGGGAGATGATCGCCATCGCCACGACCGGATGCCAGGAAGTCGTCGATAAACACACTGGACAGAACAACATTAATAAATACCTCAGAAATATATACACCTGTTTTCACTCTTTCAATCAATGGGAGACGATCGCATGACATCACTTTGACGGAGGGGGTGAGGGAGGGAAAAGACTCGCTTGAACGTTTTTCTAAAAAGATGCCCAGTGTGCTAGCTTCAAGTTATTTGTTACTGCCAGTTGAGGTTCATTTTGAAAGTGACACACATGAAACAAAAGAAAATTAATCATTTCATTTCTTGTGAGCCAAATCCACTAGCTTAATGCTAACGTTTACTGTGAAACAAACAGAAAAAGGCTAAAAGAAATTAGCATCAATGTTACAATCTATGCCATTATTTGTGAGCATACCTGTTGGGGATTTTGGAGAGGTCGACATGTTGTTTGTCACGAGCGTATGGAATAACGACCACCTTCTGCAGGTCAGGAAGGCCTATGGGACAGACACACGCACGCACTTTGGGTATTTTTGTTCGCCACACACAAGCAGAGGCTGGCAAGATTCCCACAGAAAAGTGTTACTGCCATTGACTTGGTTTTGAAACAGAAATACAGGAAAGGGTTTTGGTTTTGAGCCTGGGTAAGCGTTTTAAATAAGGGCCGAGGCTTCAAATTAGGGTCCCCAAGGGTGAAAATTACGGTTCCAAGCTCGGGCTAGCATTTCAAGTCTGGGTAAGGGTTTTAACAAGGGTTGAGGTTTCAGCTTCAAACTCTGATTTAGCTTCCACATTTAGGGCTTTGAAGTAGTGTTTGAAATTAAGGTTAGGGTTTCAAGCCAACATAAGGATTTTAAATAAGGTTTAAGTTTTCAAATTAGGGTATCAAGCCATAGTTAGCTAATGATTCAAAGTCTGGTTTTAAGACAAGGCTGGGATTGTTAGGGTTCTAAACAAGGGTTAGAGGTACAAATTCAGATTTGAGGACAGGGTTAGGGTTTAAAACTAGTGTTTGAGGGGTTATGGTTTTTGTCCACATTTTTTTCTTTTTCAAGGCAAGGCTGAGTGTTCCAAAGCAAAGTATTTACTGTTTCGAGACTGGTTTCGGGTTTCTCACAAAGATTAGGGTTTCAACAACGTGTTTCAAGGTAGAAATAGGGGTTTGATACATCCTTTCAAATTGGAGTTATAATTTATGAGTCAGGCAAAAGGCTTTCAATCCTGGTTTCGGGATGAAAACAAGACTTTAAAGTCGGGTTTCAAGTTGTCGTTGGGGTTGGTTTCGAGTCAGGATTCGGGTTTCCAAACCTTTGACGACGCAGGTGAGCTTCTCCATGTGGTCGTGAGTTTTCCCGTTGTAAACCACAGCGGCGACAGACAGCAACAGCTTGGGCTGGATTTGCGAGAACCGGTCCAGAACGCCCTGACAACACCGCAAAGAGGGAGGTACGGTTTCAAGCAAGGGTCCAAATTCAAACGAGGTTTTTTAAAGAAAGCTTAGGGTTTCAAGCGACTCAAGTAAAAAGAAAGAAAATGAGCTCAGCAAATTAAAATAAAACCTGCATGTGTAAATTCAGATTTTGCTCTGATCAGAAAATGAGCAAGAAAACAATTATTAACACTTACTCAAGTAATTAATGACTATTGACTTTTATTCCATTAGTAGCAGCACATTACTTGAGTACACTTTTTGGCATGAGTTTTTCTCCTTGCGTGTGTATTGCATTTGTTGTGCCACACTTGTCCAGAAGAGGCGCTACAATACCACAAAAGACATGA
>NW_017841967.1:0-2179 GCF_001891065.2 Hippocampus comes
AAAAAAAAAAAACCTTTGGGGACAACAGGTAGAAGCATACACACGGCTTTTAGCTTCTGTGGCCTGTGGAGGCAGAATTAGCTATTAATGGCTGAACAGACAGGTGAGCAAAATGAAAACAGCTTCTGACCAGCCAAACATAGTACCCCGTGTCGTGCACACCTGCCGGCCAGACAGCCAAGAAGCGTCGTGCCCGCCATCGACCGTGTTTGGTTCCGCCGGTCGGACAGCCAGGAGCACCGTGTTAGTATATTCCGACATACAGATAAACTAAATCTACATAAGGAATTTATGAATACCGGGTACATATTTTTTTGTGGTCTATTAAGTATCAAATTCACCAAACGAACGTGACCATGATAAGCATTGCAATAAAAACAGTGCCAAATATACAACACCCCGAAGCATTACATTTGCTGCTATGTTTATTGAAGTCCGACCCGTGTCTCATAATGAAAAGGGATGTTGAAAATGCAATTAAATGTGGGTCAGTATACTTTGCACTATCAAATGTTTGACAAGTGTGTAAATCTAAATGCTAAAAACTTTCTTCCTGCCACGGTTCTACTGCTGCTATTAATAGAAGCAGCTGGATCAAAGACACGCTGTGTGATAGTGTTGCACTGATGATGGGCAGAATCGTTTTCTGCCGCAACCTCCATCGCACCGCTACATAGATTATTCCGACATATCATTCTATGATATGTTTCATCAGCTGTCATTTTTATGATTCCTTTTTTTTTTCCTGGTGATTGACAAGGACTAATCACATGGTTGTGCGTGTAAGGTCAGTTTGGAACACCTGCTTACGTTACCAATTATGGTAACTTCACACTCTCTGGAGGCCCTTCGGGAAATTCTCATTACACACTGAAGAGAAATGTCAGAGTCAGGCTGCCGTGCAACTATATCACACCCCCAAGCAGTTGGGGTTTCATGACCCTGCTCAAGGGCGCCGTGCTCCAATTGCCAAATCAAAGAGCAAGCCCTTGCTGCCAATTCTTTGTTTTCTCAGATGCTGATGTTCTCCTTGTAATATTTGCAGCCGTTTCCCCCAAGAAAGGCCACGACGGGCCGTGTTGTTCACATCTGCAACCTCCCTGAAGGCAGTTGTACCGAGAATGATGTCATCAATCTGGGACTGCCCTTTGGCAAAGTTACCAATTACATCCTGATGCGCTCAACTCATCAGGTATCAGAACAGAATTTTTTTAATTTATTTTTTGCCACTGATACATTTTAATTGGTCTCTGCTTAGTAATGTTATTGCACATGCTATTAGAAATTAATTTTCGACAAGATATTGAAGTGTTACAAGTAGGAATGTGCATCCAGAACATCATTTGTGCAGTCCACAGCAAAACCTATCTGCAACAAAACGTTGTTCACTGTGGCATAGTCATGTGGGAGCACAAAAGTTCCTGAAGAAAAGATTAAAAGAAATAAAAGTCAGGTGGAATGAAGCGGTGTTGTTCTACGTTTGACTAATGAAGCAGTAAGTTTTCTCCACAAAGAGGATGCACACCCTATTTTTATACTGAACAAAAATGTGAATGCAAGACTTTTTTAGCTCCCGTCTTTCATGGTTCGAACTCAAACATAAAGGAGTTTTTTTGGTGAACACAAAAGACCTTTTTCTCACAAGGGGCTAAAAAACTAAACAAAACAGTATCTGTTGTGACCATCATTTGCCTTGTGCAGTGTAACACATTTATTGCACACTTGTGCCTTTGGCAGGCCACAATAAAAGGCCACTCTAAAATATTTCTAGACTGAGGGGGTTGTAAAGCCAGTCAGTACCTGGTGTGACCGCAATTGTTTCACACATTGCAATACATCTCCTTGGAATAGACACGGTCAGGTTTGTCGATTGTGGCCTGTGGATTGTTGGTTAACTCATCTTCAATGGCTGTGTTAACTTGCTGGATATTGGCAAGAACTGGAACATGTTGTGGCATGCACGGCTCCAGAATGATCCCAAACTGGTGAATGCTCGCCATGCAAGACCTGGCATGTGTTCAAGATGGGCTTGTGCACTACATGCTGCAGCATGAGGCGATGGTCAAGGATGAATGGCACATCTGTTCAATTCAAACAAAGATTTGTTGCACCGAGTGAGGCAAATGGTGGTTACTGACTAGTTTCCTATCTTAAAACTGCCACCAAAATTCAAATGCAA
>NW_017841968.1:0-1917 GCF_001891065.2 Hippocampus comes
TTTGACTTTTGCATGGCACCAACTTCTGCTCCGAGCACAATAAAAGTCAGGTTGATGAAAAGGGACATCTTTGAAGACTTGTTGAAAAGGTCAGATGCTTGAGTCGTCATGATTATGAATCATTGCCGCTCAGCTCACGTGACTTGGAAATTGCCGTACTGCGATAATCATCACTTCCTCACACAACTAAGCCCTTCAAAGTCTTTCTTAGGCATCTTTTTCCTCTTCGGTGTGCGCCTGTTATTCCCTCTTGGTGATGTGAGCATCTAAAAATAGACAGGCACTACCTGCTTGGGGAATGATTGTCTTTGACAGCCACAGCCTCCACTTTTTTTTCAGCCCTAGAAAAAGAACATTAGCCCGGAAGGCTGTCCATGTCGCGTGATGGTTGTGTAGCATCTGGTGTCCTCCTTGCGTGTTTACGTCGTCTTGTACAAAGCGGCGCGACAATTTACAGCCACTTGTTAGAGTCCCTTGCTCGCCTCGCACGCAATCAATCTTGACAAGAACATTGAGCCTCTTCTGACTAATCCACGTCTTTGTGTGTGACTTCCTGCCTTGTGCTGTGTGCGCAGACGAGATGCATTACAGAGTTGCTTTTTTGTTGTTTTTTTACAACCATGCCAACACGCTTGTAAAGCTCATTGATGACAAGGTCCAAGCAGGGGTGAACATTGAAGGAATGAGCGCACCTGCCTGTTGGCGTCCAGGTGTTCTTGTGCAAGCACTGCAGCCTCGCTCCAGCTGGTGGCAACAGAGATGCTTGTTTTCTTGGTCATCGGGTGCAGCAAAAACCTTCAACACTCAGTCATTTGACATGGACTCCTTTGAAAGAGGCTCCCCGTATCTAATCTATTTTATCCATTGATCAGTCAAGTTTAGTTTTCTTCCCGTACTAGGTTATGGCTCGGTGGATTCAATTTTTTTGAATTTCTGGACAAAAAGTGCCAAAGATGAGAATGAGTCATGCGAAAAGAAGGAAGAGGCCTTGAGGTTGCGAAAGATGTGAAAAGTGGACAAATGAAGCGGCGGCCGTGTGCGACCGAGCGTGGCGCCGCTGTTGCAAAGCGGCGAGGCGGACGGCACCAGACGGGGCCCGGAGCTTGTTATCCAGTCAAGTCCAAAGCAGGCTGAGCTAATCCACCCCAATGGCGCTCTCATTTATGTCATGTCCCTTGCAATCCTTCAGGTGGCGTGTTGCCTCATCAGCCCACTCCTCCACCATTTTATTTAGCCGGCTTCATTGCCTGGGAATATGGCGGCGCACGGGCTCAGTCGCTGATGAATGTTTCAATTAAAGAAAGCCAAAGGGGGAAAAAGGTTAGTGACTAACTGCTGGTCTGGCTATTATCTTTGGAAGCCTTTTCTATTTAATTAAGTTGGATAGGGGTTGGGGAAAGTTCTTAAGCCTCTGGATGGCCGCATTAAGGCTGGGAAAATAGAATACGCTCATATATTTGATGAGTAACCCACGCAAGAAATGACCTCACTTATCACTCAGCAGTACTTTGGCGATTAATTATTTATTTTGGATTCAATAATGGCTATTTCTGGCTTTTTGCTGCAGCGAGCCAGCTGGCGACCGAGGTGCAGAGGAAGCGAGTGCTGCCGATTTGAGTAGCGGGTGCTGATCTATGCAGCCTGGAAGTAATGCTGCTCATTTTGAATGGAGCATGCCTCAAGCTCTTGTAGTGGACATTAATACAACCTGCAATTTACACCAATGTTATAAAATCAATGCGCACACATTACATTTCAACTCTCATTCCTTCATTTCCTTCCCCAGTTGAATCTCCAAACAGGACACCACACCATTGTCACTACCTTTGCTGTTTCAGTAGCGCTACTCAGGGTGCACATTCAATTATTCTGTTACAGTCAAGCATACATTCACACACACACACACACACACACACA
>NW_017841969.1:0-2220 GCF_001891065.2 Hippocampus comes
TTCCAATGTCGTGCACGGACCCCAGCGATTCTCTTTCTGTTACCCCGATGTCAAGTCGGGGTGTCCTCATCCAAGACAGCTTTGGCCTGAGACAGCCTCGATAGGTTCTAATGTCAACTATGACCCTTGTAAGGAAAAGCAGTAGCAAAGATAGATGGATGGATCCATCACGCACCTTCCCAGTGTTCATCACACACGGTGAACAAACTGGTCTTGTTTGTGAGGGACGGCAGCAGACTGCTGCTCTCCATCACGATGGCTTGGGGGATCATGATGATGCACGACACCACCCAGATGATAATAATGCTCTTGCAAGCCCTCTTGGCAGTGCTTTTGAACATCAGCGGGTGGCAGATGGCGTACCAGCGGTCTTGCGCAATGCAGCTCAGTGTCAGGACTGACACAGAGACGGAGATTGTCTAAAAAAATAAGCAAGTAAACATCAGACAGTCACACACAAAACAATTCACAACCTCAAACTAAGACAACGTTGTGACTGTGACTAAAGATGAATTATGAAAATGTCTGGATGAATTTTATACCACTTGTTGTCATTACGTCATTGCTGAGCTCGAACCTATTCCAGATGTCTTTGGACAAGAGGTGGGACGCAGTGACGGCGACAACGGCCAGCGTCTAAAACTTTGCATCAGTTGAGGAATAAACTACTTCAGTTTATTTTGGGAGAAACTCCTAAGCATTTTGTAATCAGTGTTGTACTGACTGTGACTGGTTGTGCGGCCAGCGAAAATAGTTTGGAAGGGCGTACAGCTCCTTTCCAGTGAGCTTTTTTCATGCTTCGTTATTGACCTGAAGCCTGTGCGCTTCCCATGTGTCAGACTTTATTTGAAGCCAAATACATATTTTAAAATAAATAAATACCTGCAAATAGGGCACAACTTTGCAAAGCGTCTGTCCAAAGAACCATGTCTCCGTGATGTCGACTACTAAACTTGCAGGCAGGCAGATGATGGTCACCAAGACATCAGCGAATGAAAGGTTTACGATGAAATAGTTGGTCACGGTGCGCATGTGCCGGTTTTTCCATACTGCAAAACAAACTGAGATAGAGAAGGTGCCCAGTTATAGCATTCTCCAAGACATGATGCGTAGGTAACACATGGGTGAGTTTGTTCACCTCTCAGAGGGACGGTCAGTGACGTTACACACACATTTGGAAATTTTTTTGGAGGAAAAAAAGTTATTTCTGCAGTACATCAACTTATAATAACCAAAGGCTCCCGGATTGATATTTAACCCAATAATGTAGTGCCCTTTTATAAAATTACCTTTTTATTTTTTTTCCCATCTTTTTTTCTTGAAAACAAATCATTACATTTTATAAATGAAATGTCATTTAGTCACAAGGACAGAGAGTGTGCATTTGTGTGTGGTAAAGTACATGTACTCTGTGTCTTACATACAAGGCCTTCAATAATCATCATCATTCCGCCCACCTCCCACCCTCCAGCCCCCATGAGCTACACCTAACCACCATCCCGCCGCCACCCCCTGGTCAAAACGCTGAATGGCTAATAACTCTGTGAAACCAGTAGCCGCACTGCTTGGTGGGGAAAATAATTCAGTTGTTTATCTTCCATGACAACATCCATACATCCATTTTCAAAAACACTTCTGCTGCTCAGGGTCACGGGTGCTGGAGTTCATCTCAGCTGACTTCAAGCAAATTCGGACTGCACTCGAAGCTTGTCGCTAGTCAGTGGAGGGCACATATTGAGATGGGCAATATATGTACTGTATACATATACTGTATCTATCTATATCTATCTCTCTATATATAGAGAGAGATAGATAGAGAGAGAGAGAAAGGAAATGAGCTTGATCAACCACATTACATATTGTTCTCAGTTCTGTAGCTGCAGTTGTGACCAGCTTTAGTAGACACGGAAAGACCTTCTGAGTTACAGCATTCACCCGACTCAGGAATCAAACTCGCTGAGCGAAAGCTCTGGACACCAGTTGAGCTCAAAACCCTTTTATGAGGCAAAGGAAGTAAGCTTTTCTATCCATGCAAGCTGGCATCCATGAGACGATCTGAAATATTTTTGGTGGTAGGGAAAGGTGGGGTGGTGGGGACAGACTTTGCTTGAAGTATATGGCAATATCTTTCCCTGCAGGATGACCCTTCAACATGCGCATGAATGTTGATCAGTGACATACGTGCACCTTGATTACGTTTACGTCAACGGGAGGGCGGCA
>NW_017841970.1:0-2198 GCF_001891065.2 Hippocampus comes
ATAATTACATAATATTACACCAGCCAGAATTTACATTTCAACAGGTAAATTGATGAAAAAATAGGCGTGGTCGAAACTGTCACATTGACATGGTCATCTGGGGGGTGGACTGGGAGGGGTTTTTAGCTCAGGTTGATATCACAGCTTTCTTCTTTGGAATTTCCAACAGTTGTGTTTTACAAAGACGATTCGTCCTCAGGTGCCCTGCTGCTCAGACAGCCCATCTGAGTCACGCCTCCTGAGAAGTTATCACTCACCATCATGTTTAAACCAGACATATAAACCCATGGGATTGGCATTTACTCTGTAGAGTAGAGCTTGAAATCCTTTATCGGTTAGGGTAGAAGTGACCCAGTTGTGAGAAAAGCAAGCTTTTGGAAAGCGGCTCACCAATTTGATCCCTTAAATTGGCATATGCAGCTAAGACAAAACAAGGCACTAAAGGCAATGAACTCAAAAGAGCAGCTGAGCGTGGCCCACTTGTTAATATACAAACATTCAACTTCATGAATACAAAGCAGGGCAAGCGAGCTGAATTTTGTTCGGATTTTCTTTAAGTTAATAAAAATTACATCACTGACCTGTTTCGAGATGAAAGCTGCAACATTTGAATATTCAGATTTTGCCTTTGAATGTTTTAATAGGGATAAAAGTTTCATCTAGCCTCACCATTTCAATATTGGAAAGTGCGTGATTAAAATCATGAATGAATCTCTACAGGCAGCATGGGTTCACTTCCCACTCAGTGATGGTGTGACTGTGAGTCTGAATCTTCCTCTCTGCACAACAACATTGCCTTACATTAAGATTGGCTGGCGACCAGTTCAGGGTGTAGTCCTCCTTTCGGCCCGAGTTAGACTGAGCTCCGAAAGTGACCCTGAACACAATAAGCAGTATAGGAAACAGGGTGGATGAAATTCACCAAAAGTGGGGCACTTTACAAAATTTCACCGGTACGTCATTCGTCATTCGTTCGCATTCTAGACACCTGTCCATCATTGTCAGTCCATCATTATTTTAAGACGCGATTTCAAGCTATGATAATTCACAAACCTTTGCCGCACTCTTTTGTGGCAAACAACACAAAAAAAAAGCAAAACACTTGTGAATAGGGTTCACACCCGCCAAACTGCCAACAGCGGGATAAAATTAAATTTGGTGGGTGTTGAAAAGAACTTACCAGCCAGTTTGGCCGGTGATACGTGACAAAATTGTTTCAATCAGATATATTTAGGGTTGGGCATCGAGTCTCGAGAATCGGTTGGAATGAAACTAGGGGGGTAGTAGGGTGGCCATTGAGAATTTCAGGAAAATAGGCGAAGTGAAGAGGTGAAGTCGAGAATTGTTTCGAAACCATATTCGTTCAAATTCAAACGATCTTCACTCTACTCTACGTTTTTTCTCGGCTTTTTTACCCCTGGCAGTGACTCCTACATTTCCAATCAATTGTCATAATGCTACAAAATTACATTTGATAGACCCATTGGCGCCGCGAGTGCCTGTATTTCACACTTCAGTCTCAAGTGCAACCAGCGCGAGAAATAACGTGAGATAGTGCGAGGGAGGTAGATAAAGATAGTGGGCCAACATTTTAGTTTTTAATGGCAAGTGAAAATTATGATTGGCTGGGAACTTTCAAAAGTTGTTCCAAAAAGCTAATTTTGAACATTACTTGTGAAGTACCGCATTTCACAGCGTAATGAGATGAGGTCTCGCATGAAATAATGTACGAGGAAAGTTTGAAGTGCTGTTTGACTTGACTGGTGAACTTCATCATGTGCCATTCTACTTTGGAGTTTCCACTGTATGAGTTTGAGCTCTGGCTCGTGGCATGACTGTGAGGAGTCCACTAATACCAAGCATGAGACATTAGGTCACAAACACTAAGCCAAGACAATTATGCCAGTTATGATATTAATTAGAATTTACAAAATAATTTCATTCTTGAGCCTCGTCGGCAAGCCGTGCTAGTTAAAGATTGTATTTAAAAGGTCATTATTGACTGCTTTAATGTTCTTGTTTTGGCCACAAAGGATTTTATTTCACATTCTGTGACTGCTCTGTGCTTGATAATAAGGAGCTAATGCACTTTAAGTCTCAATGGCTCTGCCAGAGAGTTCTTTTTACAAGCGCCAATTAGTTTGCTCATGTATATCATGGGAAGGGGGGGAGGGTGCGCGAGCGTATATGCGTGTGTG
>NW_017841971.1:0-1773 GCF_001891065.2 Hippocampus comes
CACACACACACACACACACACACACACAGACTGAGGAAAAACACACCACAGCACACAGAGTATTTTCTTTGAAATGTTTTGTATTATACAGCAAATTATGATATCGCAACAACAAAGCCAATCCAAATGACGGCAACAGAAAACAAATCAACACAATTCTTACGATGCACAAATTTAAACACACTTAAGAGAACCTAATTGCATCACTCATATTCCTGATTCCATGATAACTGTCTATGATGATACAAATTGAATTGTTCATTTATTTCCTATTGGTCAAATCATCTCTCTGTTATCTGAGACTAATTAAGCCTCTCATAACCAGTCTGTGTCTGAGGCAATATTGAAGCATTAGCAGAGGTCCCCATAATTCGCTTGCTTTGAAACAAAAGTTCTCATTGAATTCGGAAGTGAATTATTAATATCATATTAAGCGAATGTATTTTGTGCATCAGTAGCACTGATGAAAAATTGATGGCGCCTTCCAGCTTTCAAGTTGCCCATCCCTGGTCTGGTCCGTACAATACATTAACCCACCCCAAACGCTACCCGAAACACTTCCCCAAACTCTCAACCAACCATACCCAAACATTAACTACAACCATTCCTACAACACTCGCCCTTAATCTCCTCTGTACTTTGTTCTCGTTAAACAGCTTTCAAGGTTCACATCAAGGTTAGTGATTTCACAAGCTCATTAGACCTGAAACTATGCAGCTTATACACACTCCCTCGTCATCGCCTTGGTCAATAGGGAGCAGTATAATGGAGACATTGAGAAAGATACAAAGAAAACCGTCACAACGGACTCAGTAAACTGCAGTAGTGTTAGCTGAGGATAAAGAATATGTGCCTATGAGTATTGTTATATTCTCTGTCTCAAGGTTTCGCTTGGTTACACCACGACTGTCGATGATGCTTGTTAGCCTGTCTACGGCATTTTAAATTTTGTGTAGCTAATGTTGACTTGTCAGCATGCATCACCTTGCACCATAGTGAACAAAAAGGTGCAAAAATCAGACCAGGCCTCTTCGCAGTACTCCCGAGCCAACTTCCGGTTCTCAGGGATGCACGACTTCACTGAGGTAATGGGCAGAGCCTCTTTGGTCCGAAGTCTGAAGTGAGCCTCCGGAGGTGCACGCCTGCACACCGCTGCTCTAACAGGCGCGCCGCCCACCTGGCACAAAGCCCCGTGCCTCCGGAGCGCCCGACCTATCTGCTTCCAGTACAGTTTGGCATCGGCGGTGTAGCCGGGGCATGAGGAGGGCGTGGCGGTGTACTCACAGATAGAAGCGGACCCCCGGTCAGCGCAGGTGACCACCAGGGTGATGTCGTGGCCCTCACCCGCCGCAGCCCAGCTACACCCACGTTTGTCCCTCCCCCGAAAAGGACGCAAGGGCACCATTTTTGCACCCTTGTGTCCATTCATGTCGTCTCTTTGGCCACTGCTCACCACCGCCAGTTGCTGGTAGAGGCACGCCAAAAACAGCAGTCGGATCATGTTGGAGACCAACAGCATCAATACTACCCAGAAGATGACTGAGAAACAACAGAAGTGGGAATAAGTCACACACGTGCAAGTCATCATTCTCAAGTCTTAACCCTCAAGTTTCAAGCAAGTACCAAGTTAGTGTGGCAAAAATCAAGCAACTCAAGTCAAGGTCACACTAAAATTTCATGCAATTCATGATTTAGATTCAGCAAGTCAGAGTCGAGTCACACCATCGTGTTCAGTCAAAACATATATTTGCACATTATTCACCGAAATTATGA
>NW_017841972.1:0-2224 GCF_001891065.2 Hippocampus comes
TGGTGTGATTTTGGTGCCAAGGAACTATGCCGAACTGAACTGAGGAGCTTAATTTTGACAAAAGTAATGCTTTGTCAGCATCTTGCCACCATCTTGGTACAAAAGGGACTACAAGGTGTAAGGAAGTGAGTTGAGGAGTTTCATTGAGACAAAAGTAGCGCTCTACTGTGGCAAAAACCTTTTTAGAAAGGGTTTCAATGACTTGCAGGTCCTCATCACTGTAGTTTGAGCAACATTTTTGCAAGTTCAGGTTCACGCCATCAATCCAAGTATATGTGGACTCACCGTATTTTTCACGTCATCCCGAGGTGGTCGAGCAAGCTCGTTCAACGCTACCATAAACGCTCCAAGTGGAGGCCTGGAGGGAGCGGTAGGTGGGAGGCAGGTTTATCCGTGGAGGAGGGGGGGAGATGTGTGGGTGCCCTCCTGGCTCGACTCAATCCCCGCGTCCTTTTACTCATGCAGTCTGGGGGCAGCAACAAGAGAGAAGGCGAGAGCTGCTGCCGAGACCCCTGGGGAGAGATTAGCGCTGACAGCACAACAAAGAAGAAGGATGCCAGCGGCCCTCCGGCTTCTTCGACAAATTCAAATGTAATGTATGGCTTTAACTGCGCCAAGGAGGATCAACATAATATATGATCGACCCACTTTGCGGCGCGCTCCGTTGGCAGCGATGTAAAAGCGATTTATGCCCATAAAAGTGTGCCGGCTAATTAAGTAAGATGTTGGCACGGGAGCAAATCCAATGAGCTTATTTGAGCGCTGGCGTAGCCGTCGAGTCCGCCCTCTCAAAGGTTTACCTGCAGCGAGGAGAAGGAAAACTTTCTTTGATTTCCACATCACAACTCTTCCTCGACGTCCATGTGTCAGGGCTTGATCCTTTCATTAAATACCGGTATGATTTGTTTGAGGGTGGGGGTGGCACCCCCTTCTCCCCAGCCTGACAACATTGGTGCGGTCTGTGTAATTACGCTCGGCCTTTTTCCTCCAATCAGACATGTCCTAATTAGAACCTCGGCACCAGGGGGGGAAACATGCGCCGTTATCATTACCTAGCTAATGAGACAAAGTGGAGTGGAGGTGCTCGGGACAAGAGAGAGACGCGAGTCACAATGCGGGGAAATTTTGCTCCGCCGTGTCAACGACAGAACCGGAAGCCCCGTCGGACGCTGCAATGACACGTCGACCGAGCGGGGCCAACAAGCAGCAGGCTGGTTTGTTCTTTAAGTGTTCTTTGCCCATCTTTGCTATTGCATAACAGGTATCCGTTTGAAAATTTGGCTAAGTTCACACCCCGTGACCACCATTTAAAATGATCGACTTATAAATGGCCGTCAACCTGACGCCGCATGACTGGATCCAGCGTCTTTAAATCTTACACGCTATTTACCTTTCTGTGTTTTTCTTTTCGCTTGACTGGCTTAGAACGTCGCGCGCTCTGCTCGTAACTTGACCGGCCACAAGTACGCCTTATCGTTACTCTTTTTCGTGTTTTCTTTTCTCTTCCCGCAGGAAAGAGCCACCGCTGAATGTTTGATGAGCCACAAGTGAATGTCTGCCAAAAGCCGCGTTTGCGTGTCCAAAACCACCGGTGCCTTCCGATCGGCCCCGTTGCTCTTTACCGTTCCTCCTCCATCCCCCCCCGACCCCAAATTTCAGGCCGGCTCTGTTTTGACTGGACGGCCCGGCCGCCTCAGAATCAACAAACGCATCGGAGGTTGGCGGCGCTGAATCCCGTGCCGCCGTTCCGACTGCAGACGCAAAAAGGAGGGCCCTCACAATTTCCAAACGAGAAAACAATTAGATCATTTCTATAATTCATGGGCGCGACCGCAGCCTGAGCGCGGGGAGGAGAAGAGTGTTTGAAGTGCTCCATATGCTCACGGTGGTTTCCCGGCCCGATCTCGGCGCTGGCTGGGCTCGCTCGGCCGGAGCTGAGGTGCGAGCAGGTAATGTGAACACGCCATTACGCGACATGAAAAATTAATGGCCGCGGTGATTTCCGCCCCTCCCCTCCTGCTTTATTTGCAGGTGGGCTCTCGCCAAAGTGGCCGCGTGGAGAGACAAAATGGTCAGGAGATTCTAACCGCTCAGCAATTAAGAGCTCGATACCTTCACCGCTACCTTTTAAAGTATGAGTCAGAGCTGCGGTTTATCCCGGAGAAGGTTTAAGATTGACAATGAAGACTTCTCACCATTTGGGAATGGGAACAAAAGTTTTTTT
>NW_017841973.1:0-2277 GCF_001891065.2 Hippocampus comes
TTTCTGCACAGTTGGTTTGATTCTGAACTCAAGATGAATGTATGTTTTGCTGTTTACGCTGACTTCATATCTGAATTGTGTCTCTTGAACCTTGCAGTGAAAATCCTGACACTTTTGGTCTTGATTCTTCCTCGTTTTTCCCAATCAGTCAAATAACCCAATGTTTCCCAGATGGTTCGAGAGGACGACTCCACCACCGGGGTCTTCTTTTGGTTCAGATCTGTTTACCCCAGAGTGAAATTTAGACCATTCCAGTTCATTTTTTGAGACACATGATGTAGTGCCGTTCAGTCCTGTAAACCACAATAACAAAGATATTTGTTAACATCCAAACTGGGCACCATCATCTTGATGTCATGTTATTTAATTATTTTTATGTCATGGGCTGTGGCCTAACATCATCATCACACGATTGCTTTCTACTCATTGGCTACTGGTCTCCTCCTCCCTGGAAAGACACACAAACCAATCAGTAGATCATTTGGATGAGTGGGTGGCGGTCGTAGTGGTGTCGTCTGCGCGTTTGCATCATTGTGCCACGCAGCAGCGGGTGTCGTGACGGACGGCGATAAGTGGGAGTGGGAGCTCGGAGGGGCGACAGTGCACATCAACGCTCAGTCGGATAACTTGCTCATCGTGGGACCACCTGGGAGCACGTCGTCACAGAACATCATCATGTCCAGCAGGTGAGCCCTCGCACCATCTACACTCTTGAGGGACTTTTTCCACTCATAGAGCAAATACACACGGGGTGTATTATATTATTTGATGCTTGCAACCACACGTGCCATTTTTACACCACGGCTACTCTTAGAATCCTCAATATCATCATTTTCTTTGCGATTGAACTTAAAGCGCGGACGGAGGAGGCAGTTGACGGCAGATGGAGGAAACAAAAGAAGAAACCGAGTGAAAAAAACTGAGACAAAGGACGTCAGTCCCGAATCATTTAGTCTGCGTTGGCTGTGCCCGCTTAACTCAATTGACACGCTACATACGACAATTGCATAAAAATGATCAGCGGCACGCTTCACTTCACGTCGTTTCACCGTTGCAACACCGCACGCCGATAGAAATCACATTTTATTTTACGTTAGAAAACAACTTTAGTTTGTAATCCACAATATAGAATGTAGCTGATAAGATTGTGAGGCGCTTTAATACAAAACGCCGCCCCCACCCCCGTTTCCCGAGAATGTTCTGAACCAGCATTTTAATCTACTAATGTATCAACATCATCATTATTTTTCCAGTTTAACGATGGATCACGCCTTCCTAGCTCGGTCCATGTGGCCGGGTGACGGGAAATTCGTGCAGCATCCCGCCGAGCTTCACACCAGCGTGGTGGTGACGCGCAGCATCCCCGCGGGGACCAGCTTTGGTCCGTGTGTGCTCCATCACACTTTTTACGACACCATCGCTTTCATTGCTCAGAAATCCAGCGATAGAAGAGCCAAACCCTGCGTGTTCAGGGTGAGTTGGCTTCAAAATATCGGCTCCCCAACTCAGAAGGCTTTTGCTGTGCGCTAACTGGACGTTGCCAACAGGTGGACCCAGAGGCCATGCGTAATTCCGCCTTGGTGCTGTCTTGGCTACGGCTGGTGCAGGCTGCGCGCAACGGAGAGGAGCAGAACACGGAGGCCTTTTTGAAAGGAGGTCAGCTCTACGTGCGGACCACCAGGGACGTCCACCAGGAGGAGGAACTACTGGTGTGGTACGACCGGGAGCTATGTCACCTTCTGGGCTTCACAGAAACCTGCAGAGGCTCGGGTGAAGGTGAGGCTTTTTTTTGTTGCATTAATCAAGTGTTTGCAAAAATACATAACTACAGAATGCTATGAGAAGAATTTGTTTTGCCGAGATATTTTTTTTTGTAAAATAGGGATATGCTGAAAGATTTTAGCACACACATATCAACCACCCAATCATATCTTCATAGCCAATTTGGGATACATTTGATAATTTGCATGGTATCTTGATGCCTAGAATATGTTGGGATTGAAAAATATTGTTGTTTTTCGATTGGGAACAACACACCCCACGCCTTATACAAGTTTCTGGATTTTATTGGAGTTTCTTACTATTTAGCATGCAATGTTGGCATTTCTCACTGGATACAACTCAAAGATTTTTTTAAACTCACCTTGTATCAGCTATTACTTTTGTCAATCCAGTCTAAATATCATGGCATACTAGAAGATTGTCCATCCACCCAATGGTCAGTGTACTCGTTGCAGTTTACCACTCAAGAAAGGATCATCCATCCATTTTCTGATC
>NW_017841974.1:0-2277 GCF_001891065.2 Hippocampus comes
TGTGTGGTAGGGGGAAGGGGGTGTTCTCTAATCATATGTTCAATTGTATTTATTGTTGTAGCAGTAATACTGCATGTGGACAAAATCCCTTGTGTCTCATGGGCTCATTATGTTTCAGTTATTCACCAGCCGGCTGTCTGCCCATACTCCCAAATCTTAGGCTACTGTGTCACCACCCGCTCATTTGGAATCAAGCTGCTGGATGGAAGAGGTTTCCCCTTAATGTCTCCACATCCCATCAACAGCTCTCCCTGGGCGACACGCCTGCCGAGTTAAGAAGCTGTCAAGGAAGGAAAGGCTGAATTGATGGTCATTGCAGCCAATGCCGCCAATACAACTCAAGATGCATCTTCACAATCACATCTACACATTGTAGTGGCATCTGTACAATCATACGTCCTGGACCATCTACCCTCCTTTCTTATTCTCTGTGCTTGTGAAGCAGCGCAAGCTCAACAAAGTGAGCAGAACGCTTCTAGAAGCACCACATGCAAGCAATTATGGGCTTTTTGATTTCCTTTTGAAATCTTGAGGACTGCTTTCCGCTGTGATAACAATCAAACTGTCGATCCATCCATCCATTCTCGACCGCTTATCGAGGGTTGGGTAGCGGGGCAGCAGCTTTAGCAGGGAAGTCCAGACTCTGCTCTCCCCAGTCACTTCTTTCGGCGTTTCCAGGCCTGACATGCTCTCTCTAACGTGTCCTGGGTCATCCTCGGATCCTGCTGCCAGTGGGACATGCCTGGAACAACACACCAGGGAGGCGTCCGGGAGGTTTTCTAACCAGCCACCTCAACTGGCTCCGCACTTACTTGGGCCCAGATCTCATCCCCGACTCGGAGAGAGGACTCTACCCCTTTCTAACTGAAGACCATGGTTTCAGATTTGGCGGTGCTGATTTTCCTCCCAAACCCTTCACCCTCGGGTGCGAACTGCTCCAGTGAGACTTGGAGGTCACGGCTTGAAGAAGCAAATGTCACCACATCATTGCAAAAAGCAGCGATGCAATACTTAGGCCACCAAACTGGACCCCCTCAACGCCTCGGCTGTGCCGAGAAATTCTGTCCATTAAGGTTATGAACAGAATCTGTGACATACAGTCGGGAAGCCTTGGCGGAGTTCAACCCTGACTGGAAACAATTCCGACGTACTGTCGGCAATGCAAACCAAACTCTGACATCGGCAATACAGGGACCAAACAGCCATCTCATGGGGTTTGGTACCCCATATTCCCAAAGCACCCACCACAGAACCTTCTGAGGGACACAATCGAATGCCTTCTCCAACTCCACAAAACACATGTTGACTGGTTGTGCGAACTCCCATGCACCCTCGAGGACTCTGGCGAGGGTGTAGAGCTGCTCCACTATTCCGCGACTGGGATGAAAACCACACTGCTCCTGAGATTCGAATGCCGACGGACCGGCCTTTCCAGCACCCCTGAATCGACCTTAACATGGAGGCTGAGGAGTGTGACCCCTCTGTAGTTGGATGCTCCGGTCCCCCTTCTTAAAAAGAGGGACCACCTCCCCAGTCTGCCAATCCAGAGGCACTTGTCCCCAATGTCCATGTGATGTTACGGAGGCATGTCAACCAGATCAGCCCCGTAACATCTCATCCACCCCGAATGTGTTGAAGAACAGACTCAACGAACATGTGAACGTGGGGAAAGAAATAAGTTCACTTGACCTCAATGTATTCCCTACAGCTCCTGAAAATTGCTTTTGCATCGGTCCTTCCACTTGATATCTCTCTGCCAATCACAGCGGACCCAGTAGGCGTTCTTTGCACAATCAATGTCGCACATGTGCCGACTCAGCAGCTGTCGCCAAAAAGGGAAGGCGGGCCGCATCACCGCAGCATGACAGGCAATCTGTGACGCTTGTCCAGTTGCAATAAAGGCAAAACCCAGCTGAGTGGCAGAGATGCCCAGATTGTTGTCTCAGTTTATCCCAGTTGCTCTGTTACCCAAGTGTCTTGGAGCATTAGGAGAAAAAAAGCTGAGCTTTAAGAACTAAGAGAATGTGAGATTCACAAACTAGCAACAGTTTCAACCTTATGCAGTCACTTCAATGCATAAAAAGGTGCTGTGTTCTACTTCCAAGCTTCCAAGCTAGCCCTTGTTTTACATAAAATAATGTTCATGAACAAACTATGTTTCACGCAGAAACACACATCCGCCTTTCAAGAAGGCTGTCAGATCACCTTTTATCTTGTACCAAGCACTGATTTGAGAGCTAAGCAAGGGTGGCTTTTGTGCTCCCGCAATTCAACACT
>NW_017841975.1:0-2276 GCF_001891065.2 Hippocampus comes
AAAAAAAAAAACAAAAAAAAAACCGTTTGGCTCACTGAAGACTATTAAATGCTTTTGATCTTCACCAAAATGTACATTAGCCTTTTTTGAAGACTCAATTATCTTTGATGTCTATATAAACGTTTAAATGAAAACATGGCGGTAATCTAAAAAATAGATCTAAAGGGCACGGAAGACTCGCCGTGCTTTACAAAAATACATAATATGAAAAAAAAAACATTACGTCAGTAAAAATGAAGCTTGAACTGTCTTTGGCCTGATAGGAAAAGCATGCTTGATTCATTAAAGAATGAATCGTCTTTTGGGTTCATAAAAAGTATCTCCGGCTAATTGAAGACCAAAACATTGTCTCGGATGTTCACAAAAACACATACATTAGACTCACGCAAGATAAAATGGTCATCATTCTCCTAGGTTGATGAAAACGCAACATAACAAATTATCTGCGGGTAAAAAATAGGATATCTCTTTTGCGACGTTGAAGGAAATGAAGAAGGGAGAAGAAAATACGGTAAATATCCAACCTTGCCTCCCCCGCAGCAGTGTCATTATATTGCATTTCGTCTTGAACTTTCCGATTTCCCAGCACTTGGGGTAAAGCATGTGTCAGCCCCGTGATTGACAGGTTTGACAGACTTTCAGCCTGTCTGCGACTCTGACCGGGATAAGCGGACGGGAAAAAAGAAAATGGTGAGATGGACTAACAATCATTCCACGGCCACTGTGACGGCGAAGCACACGGTCGAATTTACTAGCCAACTGTGGGTGAGTCAAAATTCATTTTGACCTTTCCGATTTGCTGCGTGGATGAGTTAGCGCATCACCGTTCGCAAATTTCAACAGCCAGGTGCGCATAACTTAAATTTAGCCCGTCTTGTTCTTCACTGATACCGTTTTGGGCTACAGGAAGAACAATTGTTGCGATTCAATTGCTGTTCACGAGCCAAACTTTGGTTGGATCCGCTCCTTGAGAATTTGATGATGAGCAAAATGACAACTTCATCCGACTCATTTGCAGAGGTGGGCAACAGCGTAAACCAAAGTTAGGATATCAACAGGTTTTCGAGCACACAAAATGGGGTCTGACTGTTGGAAATTTGCTCAACTAAACTAAAACATTTCAGAGCAAATTACAATTGCACGTGGCTAATTTGCTGCCGAGACAGGCCGAGGCCCAGGCATGGTCTTAACATCCGATGCCCTTCGCGAAGGAGCTGATTAATCGGAGTGGACCACTTGTCAGCTCCCCCTCTCTAGAGTTGCGAGCGAAAGGGGAATAAGCAATTTATTTTGGTAAAACCAGCCCTTTTTTCTTCAGTTTATCTTACGGGAGAAGTGATTAAAAGACGAGCGTGCTTCATTAGATTGCAACGAGCGACGCGTGTCCTTGGAAGGAGCACTCAGTGGCCACGTGACTCGCCGCGGTTCGACGCCTTCCCCCCAAAAACTAATTGAAACAAGGCGCTCCTTGGCCGCTGCTATCTGCTGAGCGCTGACAAATGGCGGCACCAAGAGCGAGAAGCGTGATTAAAATTTGCCTCTCTTAAGTGCTCCATCAGTGTTGCTTCCCGACGCGGAGAAAACAGATTTCTTCGGATACACAACAGCTTGTCTCAGACATTTTATCTCAGCGAAAACTGGAACCAAGGATGTTTTTCCTGGCAGGCGTATATTGCTGTGTCAGTCCACGCTCATATATAATGCACGTCGCACGCAGCGGCGGCGCATTCGGATAACGTCCCAATCTTGATGGACTCCGGACGTCATATATTTTTTGTCAGCGCCTCGGATACAGTTCGGAGCCGGTGGGAAAAGGCCAAGTCGCAAACAAGTTATTGACTAAATATGAAATGATTACATTTCTGCCCTTTAAAGCAGCATTTGGAAATGAAATGCATGAGGAGGTAAACAAAGTTGTCCGGGAGGCAAGAAACAAGGATTGACCGGAAGACAACACCAAAAATCAAGTTACCAGAGCACAAGAAATAGCCTGTTAGCATTTTTGAGACCACAAAATCACTTTGCTATGGACTAACGCTATCTGTTAGCGGGTACACACAGTTAGCGGCCCGTCGGTTCGAGTGGTCTCATCTCAAGTTCGAATTTCATTGCACTTTTTCCTCAGTCGGTTAGCAGTACATTGAATAATGATCCAAAACAGTTTTAAATAGTTGATTGTAAATCTTACGTATGAGCCGGAAAACGCCCTTGTCCGGGAGGCAAGACAAACAAAATTAGCGGAACCTAGCACCCACACACGCACACAATAAAAGTGA
>NW_017841976.1:0-2290 GCF_001891065.2 Hippocampus comes
TGGTATTTGTATTTTCTGTACAATTTGTCGTCGGCTATAATGTCATAGTTTGCCGATTTGATCAATGACGTGCGGGTCATTTTCTTCTTAAGACTCACGTTTTCAGTTAGCCTTGAACTGATGTTGACTTTATTCTGTTCGGCTCCGTTTGGTTGTTTCTCAGGACACCGAATTGATCCCAACAGGACGGCTCTGGTTGCCCTGGAAACCGTTTCGCCTCTCCTCCAGGAAGGTTTCGTCAGTTTATGCAACAAGGCTCGGTGAGGACTGCACCAGCCCGAGTTGCTGTGGAGTTGCTTATTGACTGTTTTTGATTGTGTAGCACCTGGTTAACATTGTTTCAAAAGGCGCCAAACATTCAAACTACAATTGTAATGACTTGCTTTGCCGCGATGGTGGCTTCTATTTTGTGACTCCTCCCGAGCTTGCTGCGGCCAAGAAACACATGCCCAAAGGCGCACTAATTGCCTGTATTTGGAGGAAGGAAGCGAGAAGAAGCTCAATATTGACCACGGTCCGTCCGAACAAAAGCCAAAACTAAATGCGGCACTAATCCCCATTTAGGCCGCCGTAATGAGGGGCGCGTACACACGAGGAGGGAGTGCCAGCTTGCAGAAAGTCCATTAGACATCCATCCAGGCGAGGAACGCGGCAGCCTTGTATGGAAATGAGCGTGTCGGCAAAGATATGCGCAAAAACAGCCCGAAACTAAAACCGCATGGGCTAAAGGGATCAAACCACCTAACCTTTAAATACTCGACAAAAACCTCGCATGCATGAAAGGTTTGCTTAAGAGGTTTAAATTGCAGTCTCCCTTCTCCATTGCAGCACTAACATTAGCGTACCCCGTTGGCGTGTCGCGCTTGTGGTAATGCGGTATTGCGCGCTAGCGTCTCCACTTTGCGCGGCAGCCAAACTCCGCCAGGAAGCGGCACGCTCATGGTTGACTGATACGTTTCGGGGCTGAAGTCGATTCCTTATGCGCTTTTCATGCGCTCGTTTCAAGGTGCAGCGATTCTCCCGTGGAGGATTCTGATACACTAAACATGTGTAACTTGGAAATTTGTGCGCAACCACCAAAGAGGCGGCGTTCGGTGCAGTCTGAGGGTGGCCTTCATTTTTGGATTGTGGAATTCTCTTGAGATATGTTCACTCCAGAGACGACCATTTGTACGGCATGTCAGATTTAAATATGAAATGAACTTGGGTAGCAGTTCCAGAAGTTAACCTGCAGGATCCTTTGAAGGAGCCAGTGTTCTTTTTTTTGCCTTCACTTTTGAATACATCCAATTAAAGCAATTTAATCAGAATACCTTGCTCGTAACTTCATTAGGACATGGTGCAAACTGAAAGTTCACCAGGTTGCCAAGCAACGCAATGCTTGGCAAATATAGATAAAACTAGTTCTTATGGTCGATGCTTTGGAGCTCCAAGCCCCCATCAGTATGTGGAAAGTCCCCTGGCTTCTTGTACTTTATTTTTATTTTTACGTATTATTCTGATATAACGTCGACGACGTTGCCGACATTCGACCGTCATAATGTATGAAGGACACATACACAGCAGTGGGGCAGTCGGCGAGCGTATATGGGCCGGGTATGTCCCTGCAGCCCCTCAAATTGTGCAAAAAGTATTTTTAATGAGAGCGGTTTTAAGATGGCTGATAGTTCTAGTGAAACTACACTTTGTTTACAGAGCTGTCAGATCCCTGTTCTTTCAATAAACGACATTTTCTTTAGGCAAGGCCCACCAATTTAAACTCGTAATTGCACAGGCCAAAGAATACGCTCCAAATAGATCGGAAGAAGTAGCACAAGCAGACAAAAAGCCTGTCGCAAATTAGAAACTCTCCGGCTTGTATATCCAGAATAGATTAAATTAAGGGGCCGCGGTGTTTGTGCCTGCGCAGCCTTTCTTCGGAGTGTCATCCGGTTCGCGCTAATGATCGGAATGACGTAGGAAGCGCCCAAGGTGGCTCCCGCGCCGGTAATGTGATCTTTGAAGAGCACATATAGCCACGATTGACGTTAGGCAAACATATAACGATTGTGACACTGACTTTTAGTTGTCCGTGTTCAAATACAAGTTAGAATAAATTGTACCACAACAACTCACACCAGAATCCTGACCCTCCTTTAAGCCCTACCCTGACCCTAAACACCCAACCTTAAAATGTAATCCTGGCTGTGCAAAATTTGGATATTGATTTGTTTGATAGCTTTCGTTGTATTGCCTCGCGCCAGCAATTTCGCTTGTCTGGAAGCACAAGGCGATGAGATAGCTGCTGATG
>NW_017841977.1:0-2288 GCF_001891065.2 Hippocampus comes
TGGCCGACAGTCTTTTTAAGCATGCTTTAGAAAAAGCCAAAAGGAAAAAAGAATTGGAGGGGACTGGGAAAGATGCACCACACCTCCAGGTTCTTCTGCAAGACAGTGTAAACAATTTGCTGTTTGAGATTCTTTGCCAGGCACAAAAAAAGATTAGTCACATTTCAAGAAGTGATAAAGGGACATTTGAGACACAGGACCTTGGTACTTGTTCCAAGCAGTGTGTTCCCACAAAGGGAAATAATGACTCATTAAGTCAGTTACAGGGTTTAGCAAGTTTCAGGCAATCCGCTAACACTGAAAAACACAGTGGAATGCGTCAAAGCACAGATAGTCTTACCATGGTTCCTGGAATTAGCACAAATGCGCTTGAAGAAAGCGATGTCAATACATCTCTCTTTACGACTTACAGCAAAGAGCAACCACAGCACTCATGCTGTGCACAAAGTCAGTTGAAGTCTGCCCTACATACAAAAGACTGGTGTGGCCACCATGATACAACTGCTGTCAGAGTCCCTGTGAGTGACATCCCAGTTCATGGCACAGAGAGGCGGGGCCGATTTGCGACAGCAAATGACAGCAGACAGTCTTCTCTCACCCCACAGTCTTCACTCAACTCTTGCAGTTCACTTTTGTCTTGGAGAATGGACTCAGAGAGCAGGACACCCATTACCTGCTATGCTGATGATTTGGCTGCTACAGTGGTGTCTATGGCCACAGAACTAGCTGCTATATATCTTGAAAATTCAACCGGGAAGCAACCCTGGTTCTGTGCCCTCAAAGGGACATCAGCGGAGGGCCCAGAGGCTTTCTTTATCCCGGCTTGCCGAACAGTATTCAGAAGGAAAGAGAGTCAGAGCAACAATGTCACCTCCAAGAAACATCGAGCACCACGCCTCAGTGAGATTAAAAAGAAAACAGAGGAGCAGCCAGAGTTGATGGAGCGCCTGGTGAACCGCGTGGTTGATGAGTCGGTCAACCTTGATGAATCGCAGGACCCATTTGCCCTATTTGCCTCGGAAGTCACAGCCAGGATCATGAACTGCCCTGAGCTTAATGTGGTGGACACATCCAAAACAAGCCAGCCACGTAGCAGATTGCAGTGTGAGAGGTGGAGCCGTGGGAAGGCCTCGAGTTATGAAAGCATTCCAGAGGAAGACGGAGACCCCTCGGGTACACCAAATACCCTAGGCCCCGGTAGTCGTTTAGGCCAGAACCTGAGTCGCGGTAGCTCTATTTCCAAGCAGTCAAGTTGTGAGAGTATCACAGATGAATTTTCACGGTTCATGGTCAACCAGATGGAGACTGAGGGCAGAGGCTTTGACCTTCTTCTGGACTACTACGCAGGGAAAAATGCCAGCAGCATCCTGGCGGCAGCTGTGCAACAGGCTGCATCCAAGAAAAATGGTCACCTTAATGTCAGGACGACATCCTGCCTGTCCAAACAATCCAGCACTGAGAGCATCACAGAGGAGTTCTACAGGTTTATGCTCCGGGACATGGACAAGGAAAACAAAGAGCACGGCATTGCCAAGACTAAAGAGTGGAGCAATAGCTTGTTCCCGCCATCCCCCCGGAGTCCCTTTTGCATACGACAGTCATCAGTCCCAGACAGGCGTTCCTCAGATTCAAGACTGACCGTTAACTCACCCATTAAAGCCAATTCATTTGATGGGTTTGCCCAAAATGTTCATGGAGATACCCTGAATATCTACCCCCGCAACTCAGTGGCAGCAACAGGACTGTGCAAATCAGACTCATGTCTCTATCAAAGAGGCAAGACTGACCAGATCACTGACATGCTGATCCACGATACCTGGTCCAGTTCTATTGAGTCATTGATGCGGAAGAACAAGATCATTGTTGATCCAGAGGACAGTATCGACCTGGAGGCTGCAGCAGACCCTCAGCCACACATAGAGCAATTTGCTAACCGCCTGGCAGCTGATATTGTAGATATTGGCAAATC
The DNA here is from genome assembly GCF_001891065.2 of Hippocampus comes. Classification (NCBI taxonomy): domain Eukaryota; kingdom Metazoa; phylum Chordata; class Actinopteri; order Syngnathiformes; family Syngnathidae; genus Hippocampus; species Hippocampus comes. The sequence continues at coordinate 1,970 of NW_017841977.1, forward strand.
ATCTGCTGGAGATCAGCGAGAGGTTCCTGGAAGCACAAATGGGCCACACTTACACATGCCTGTTGGTGAGAGAAGGAGGGGATTCAAACAATCCCATTTTAACTGTAGTTGGGGTAGATCAAGTCAAGAACAAACAGGGTTTATACCAGGGCCAGGTGACAGCAGTACACCCCGTTTAAGAGCCCCGAGGGATGTGCCAGTGATCCACATTGAGGGGGATACCCAAGAAAGGAGAGATGGACATCCAGAACGACCACCAGAGGTGCCAGGTACCAAGTGTACAGAGAGGATTAAAGCCAACGGTAAAAGGTACTGAGAT
>NW_017841978.1:0-2297 GCF_001891065.2 Hippocampus comes
TCAAAGACAAGTTGGTGTCATATTCACCTGTTCCCGGTCCAGCTGCCGGGCCACTTTGAGCTCGCCTCGTATGGGGTCGATGATGAAGGGGCTGCCGCCGTTGCCGTCCATGACGGCGTAGCGCACGCGGTTGTACGACGGCCCGTCTGCATCCTCGGCCATCACCTGAGAATCAAAACAAAAGCGCAGCGTTCACATCCGGCATCCGATGCTTTGGTCTAAATGGATTTATTGTATTTATACATCGCATCATTTCCTGTCAAACAGCCTTGAAACGGGAAGCGTCCATTCTTTGAAGCTGGTCTCACCGTCAAGACAGTCTTGCCCAGCTCGGCGTCTTCGCCGACGACGGCGGCGTAGACGCGCTGGCTGAAGACGGGCGCGTTGTCGTTGACGTCGGTCACGTTGATGTTGACAGTGGCCATGTCGCTGAGGGGCGGCGAGCCCCCATCGGTGGCCTCCACAGTGATGTAGAACTCGTGAGACAACTCGTAGTCCAGCGGCGCGATCACAAAGATGTCGCCTGAGGAACGCAGGATAACATTTTTTGACGATCAGCTGTCAATCACGGCAGCCCTTCACGCCTCGTGACCATTTTCACACAATTTAGAGTCGCGAATGAACAGAACGTATGAATTTGGGTCAGAGACAATGTAGAATCTTCAATGAAGCTCGCGTACGAGTTCATGTAAACCTCAAAGACCACATAGTATTTGGGATTATTTTTTCCAGATTTTTTTTCTCTAGAGACATATGTTTTAATATTTTTACATGTTCTCTCAATTTTGTACCCCTCCCCCCCAGATTTGCATTGAAATGGGACAGTACATTTCCTTTTAAACGGTAGGAATTATTTGTTTTCAAACATGCCGCCATGTAGTGGCTGACAGTTGAATTACACCCAAAATAAATAGGAGGCAAAACTAACAGAGGTGTAAATCATAGAAAAAATAATCTGTGAAATTGTGTGACTACAACTCCAGAATTAGTTTGGTCCCATACCCGTGCTCGGATCCACGCTGAATGCCCCGTGCTCGTTTCCGCTGACGATGCTATATGCGATCTCCCCGCTGGCCTCCACGTCTCGGCTGGCGGCCTGGACCCTGAGCACTTGTCCGCCCACAGCCGCGTCCTCGGGCACGGCGGCGGCGTACTCTCGCCGTTCGAACACGGGCGGGTTGTCGTTGATGTCCAGCACAGAGACCAGCACGCGGCACGTCGCCCACAGGCGTGGCGAGCCGCGATCGGCTGCGCGGGCCTCCAGCTCGTACAGGGCGCGCGCCTCGCGGTCCAGCGGTCGTTCTAGGCTGATGATGCCGCTCAGTTCGTCGATGGCGAACCAGCCGTCGGCAGAATCCAGCAGCGAGTAGACCACGTCGCCATTTAGACCTGGCAGCCCCCCCGAAAGACATACTCAACACACCGCCAACTTTGACAATAATGTGACATTTTCACAGTCTAATGGGAAGAGAGAGAATAATCGCTCACCGCTGTCGGCGTCGTCGGCCTGCAGCTTAGCCACGAAGGTTCCCGTCTCGGTGTTCTCGAAGACGGTGATGGCGTACGGGTCGGCGGCGAACTCGGGTGCGTTGTCGTTGACGTCACGCACGGACACGTGCACGTTGGCCTCGCAGAAGCGCCCGGCGCCATCCACCGCTCGCACTTTGAAGCGGTACTCGTCGCACTCCTCGCGGTCCAGGGGCTTCAGTGTCTTCAGTTCACCTGAAAGTGACAACGGGACACGTTAAGGACGCACTTTTGGTCTTCAAAAAAAGAAACGTTTTACAAATCAAAAAGGTCCTCAATAATGAATATTATGTACTCATGACTTTTTGAAATACAATCAAAGGGGATAAACGTTAAAATTTAGCGATTTTGGATTGCTAGCATCTCGTAAGCTTTAGTTAGTGAAAAAGCTTGAATAGACTGAGCCAGAGTTAGTCCGGTTATTCATGCTGTATGGACAAAGGTCATCTAATATATGCATGAATTCAGAAAGAAAAAAAACACCACCTAATTATGTACATTTTCCAGCACCTTGCGATGCAAAAAGCACCCAAAGCATGTAATTAAGCCAGATGGGTACACAATGCCAAAGAGTGCGCTGACACAGTAAAAGGGAACATTAGTGCCTCTTATAGCAGATTTTCTCCATCTCGTACGCTATGATTTATACATTAACGGCAACTTTATGATGACCCTCCTGGGCGGCAGAGCTAAATGTAGGGGGCTTGATGTCTTATAGTCGAAATGTGCTTTCATGCTTTTAACTTCATTTTGAAGAGGAAAAAAAAAAA
>NW_017841979.1:0-2194 GCF_001891065.2 Hippocampus comes
TTTTTTTTTTTTGTGTTGAGTATTAGTTGCTCTGACTAATGCAAGTAAAGAATAGAACAAATTCGGAACAAAACGGAAGTTGTTCTACTGAATTTGAGTCACTGAACCAGGTCAGTCAGTCATGGTCATACGATCTTTTCTTCCCTGGAGACCATACGGATACTACACCCACCCCCACGCCCTCACGCACACACCGATACTGTACTCTTAGACCACATTTTAAAAAATATACCAAGAAGGTTGCTGATGCAATTACTTTTGATTGATTGTATTTTTAGGTAAGAAAATAAAACCACCATATGAAGTCCCAATAAAGTGTAATTGAGGAACTGATGGAGGCCGTTGTTTCATTTTCACCCATGGAATGAAAGTAATTTCCATGAAAAAGGGGATATTTACAAAAATCATGTAAATATATCGATAGACATGTATTTCAAAAGAATACATTTATTTTAAAAAGTACCAAAAAAAACTGTTGATGTGTGGTTCGTTAAACACAGTAATGTGACTTAATACGAACTGCTATCCTATTAAAAACAGCATAACTGTATGAAATTGATAAAGAAATAAAAATGAGACCATTATTGAGCTTTGTATGTTTTCTATTAATAATAATAGCACGTTTCCCTCACACGTGTCTAAATGGTCAATTATATGCAGTGGACTCTTGATAACTCCGGTATGGCCAATTTTGGGGCTCGGCAAATACGCTTTGTGGTGAGGGATAGCTTACAGGAAATGTAAGTCAATATGGCCTGAATATACAGTAGAAGAGTCAACATGGCTGCGCGTGAGTGCTTTGTGCACGCAAAACCTGCTTTCCATTTCAGGCCCGGGAACGCCTTTTGATTTCTCAGGGGTCTTTGCTTTCTCCTCAATTCTTTGGCACCTTTGTTCTCGTCGCCATGCCCCGCTTCTCACATCCCTGTCTTGCGGGGCCATTGTTGCGCGAGTGCCTCACTCACGTACTTAGCTCGATTTTTCAGGTAGGTGTACTTTACTCGAGTATATTTTTAACCTCTCCGTGTTTGACAACAGACATGTCTACTTTCTACTCCATGCATTGTTACAAGAGGCGCTGTGCTATAAACGGAAATACTTTTCACATATCAAAGGAATTTTTAAAACAAAAAATATATATTCAGACTGTGAAAGAAAATAGAGAATCTAATTACATTGTATTAAAAATATTTCCTTCAAGTTGAGATTCAAATGATTTAAGTTTGATAAGAACAAGTTTTAAATTCAAATTTTATGAACATTTTTCAATCGAACAACAGAATATTCTAAAATATACATTTCATTGACGCTTAGCATAATATTCATGCAAAAACAGATTGCACACAAACAGTGCAGATACACATTTAGACATTCAATATAACAGTACTCACTGTCATAAATTCTTTATCCTCTGTGTCCAGACGTCTATGTACAGTAATGTATAGCTGTACATCTGTCTTATACCGCCGCCCGGTGGCCAAGGCAGGCAGCAGCACAATGTACACTGAAGTGAATGAGAAAGTGTGACAAGATCTGATTAATCCTTTTGAATTCTACATAATTATGTTATTTCCGCATGTCTTTAAAGAGTATACTATTAAAGAGTGCTATTTTTCTCATCTAAAGGAAAAAAATACAACAGATGTTTTTTGTTTTCAATTTGGGGGGAGGCTGGAAAAGGATTAACGGCATTTCCATTCATTTCAATGGAGAAACAGGATTTGGATCTATACTTCTATCGAACTAGTTTTGTCATTGAGGATCAGCTTGGAGTCAACGAAGACCGCAGGTATGCATCATCTCCATCTTAAAATGCTTTTTGCAAAATGTCAGTCCAGTTTTAATTCAATTCACACTTTTCCTGCCTCACAATCAACCTTTCTGCAGGTTGCGTTGAGGTAGGCAACTTTTTCCACGTCCACGGTGTCGTGTTGCCGCCTCCTCCTCCTCCTCCTCCTCCCCGTCCTCCTCCTCGTTCTCATCGTCTCCACCCTAAGGGACAGAGAGGCGATCCTGTGCAGCCACGCTCACCTGCACAGCCCCGCTTCCCACGGACAGGACACTTTTGGGAAAACGTCAGCAGATCCGCAGCTCCAGCAATCACGTAAGTCTGACGAATGGATCATAACAGTAGGAAAAAAAAACAGTAATACCACTGAAGGGGATGTTTAGAGTAATAAATGGTACAGGCTGG
>NW_017841980.1:0-2247 GCF_001891065.2 Hippocampus comes
AAACCTTGGATTATGAACAATGGCAGCACAGACTGCCCCTGGAGTGAATGAGATTGCGTTTGTTCAAATGTCTTGTTTTGTGGAGCTGACCAATGATATCAATCCTTTCGGTTAAGTTGACTGATCCTTGTGAGTGGATGTTGATGGTGGAATTTATAAACATTTCAATTTTCCTTTCATGTGCTTCTCTGCACGAGAGCGTTGACGAATTATGCGATTCCATTAGCAAAGGCTGGAGCCAACAAGTCCTGCTACAGGTGTACTTTTTGTTTGATAACTGTGTTATGATGAGAGTTGGGCCAGCTCTCAGACATCAGGAGCCCGGTGCCCACAGCAAGATTTTACGAGTGGAAGTCCTCGCCGGCTTCCTGCATTAGTATATCTACTTTGGACCGTGGCTCCAGTCGGGGAGGGCTTGGAGACATACTTGGCCGTGGCTTGTGTGCAACTGTCTGCCGGCCACAGCCGCACGTATAGATGCTGACACTTGCCAATTAGTGACTGAGCAGGAGACATTAGTGTGCTGGCAGACACATAAATGGCATGGAGACGAGATCAATTATACTTAGAGAGGAAAGTTCCTAGGCCCCTGAATGGCTGGTTAAAGTGAGTTGTCAGCTGTTGGCATGTGAGTGACGTGGACTACGTGGATGTGGATGTCTCTCCGCCCTTCCATCCATGCTTCCAAGTTAAATGTTAGTCCGAGGTACAAGCTTGTTGTGAGTTGTGTCCGCTCCCCAGGGTCAAAGCTGCTACAATGCCTTGTTGTGGTCGCGTCCCCGGGGCTGTGTCACCAGGTTATGAGTAATCGCGTTGCCTTTGTGTTTGCCTTAGCATTGATTTTGTCTGGGCTCCCAGCTCCCCCAATTACCTCCGACTCCAGGCTCCTAGTCGGGGGTTGGGAGGCAGGAAACAGGCGCCTCGGTGAGCTGTTTGTTTACACTGCTAATTGCTCCTGTTGCTTCCTTTCATTAGCTCAGACTGAGCTATTGGGCTGCATCACACAAGTAAGTGCTCTCAGCCAGCCTCGGGTAAATATTGTCGATCTATGCAATGGCGTGAAAAATATTGTTGCAAACTGGAGACTGGTGCAAAGAAGACTGCCCTCTTCGAATAAAAATCGGGTTTTTCCACCAGTTCAACTCTGCACTGTCTGGCTTGAAATGGCAGACACTGATCGGGTTGACTTCCACCAGGGAGTGTTTCGGCGGGATGGGGATAGATAGACGCGTTAGCTGCGTAAATAGCACGATGCTAAAGCATTGAAGCACTGACATAAAGAAAGATGCCAAACAAACAAAAATGGAGGGCAAGCAATATTTTGTCTTCTTGTTGGACTGCAGCTGCTTATCAAAAGAGGAAGACAAGCTTCTGTCCCATCACAGTCAACCTGTTGGTGTTTTTTGTGCCAACCTGAAAGGAGACGTTTGAAATTCTTCTGTTAGAACTGTCATTCTGGTCTTACGCTAGTACGTGAACCCCCCCTCCAAAAATCAGCTCTGTCTGGCGATACCTTGTGTCTTTAATTTGATTCATAACAAACCAGTACGCCTGAGGAAAAATACCCAATCAGCGACAGAAGGCATTGACGTTCCATGGCTGACGTGGTGTTGTACACAGTGCGAATGCCAGCTTACTACTGCCAGTGCTGCTCTTTTGTTGAACCTGAACATGCGTTCTTGGGAACTATTTATCATGACTTTGCACTTCCAAAATCACGTCATTATGAATAGCCACGTTTGACAATCACACTCATGCACGCAGGTATAATTGAGGTAGCGTACGGCTTTGGTGAGGCACTCTCGGGGTTGGGAGGTGTTTGAAGAGAGGCTACATTCAAATATTGCTAGCAGTTTTGACACTGCAAATTATGCCTTTGCGTACTGTATTACTTCCCCAAAAGTGTGTCAGTAGGGACCACTCATTTGGATGAACAAGTCTTGACAATTAATAAAAAAAATTTAGCTCTTACCGACTCGTTAATGTTTTAGCGTGTTGTGTTCATTGACGCTGGCCTCTAGTGGACTCCCCACACACATTAAGGTTGCGCCTTTCTTCCCCTGTAAAACACATAAAGTGAATTTGTGTACACATTTATCTTTGTCTAGCTTCTGAAAGGTGTGTGTTTGTGAGTGTGTGTCCTTTGGTGAGGTATGAATCGAAGAGTTGCACGCCTGGGTGAGTCCCTGTGCCTGCGGTGCCCCCTCCCCATCACACAAACACACGCACACACACACACACACACAC
>NW_017841981.1:0-2292 GCF_001891065.2 Hippocampus comes
CCCGCCCTTACCCACCCCTCCAATACCTTTGTGCTGAGGCATTCACTCACACATCCTTCCGCCCTGTGTCCCACCTCCTTTGTTGCATGGAGAGCAGGACAATGCAGGGTGTTAACCCAATGGTGACGGCATCAGAGTGTCATGTGAGTTTACAACTCACAAAAAATAAATGTGCAGCGAGGGATTTGACAACCGGGGATTCGTCTCCCCACCACCCCCTCGCCGCCTCACATCCCCGTGTATAGGACACATGCAGCAGGACCGAAAAAGGGAGGGTGTAACCAGGGATTTATGGGGATTTATTTGGATTAATCGCCAGCGGGGGAGCAGATTGTGTATTTCACGCAGAAGATCAAGTAAGAGCAGATGTGGTCTGGTTTATTTTGAGAAAGTGGGAAATAATTAATAGGCAAATCTGCCACTGTCAGTCATCCATTCCGGTTCCAAGCAGACTTTTTTCTACGGCAAGGGGTTCAACGTATAAAAGTTCAGCAGCTGCCCTTCATTGCTCATCTTCTGAAAATCAACCCTTTTAACAACCCAGACAAAAAAAAGTTCATGTTTGAAGTCAATTTTATTCATAAGTTGTCCGTTGGATTGATTAAACTCTGTAACAGCACAAACAAACAAAAAATAATCTGCAAAGCACGAAACACAATGCATCAAGCATGTCCTTGCACTGTAAAAAAACGTTTTGTGGGGGACTAAAACAGCCATTTCATTTGGAAGAATTCTAACATTCAAATTATTGACAGTTATGAAAACAATGTTAGTACATGTGTCACATAATTGCTAATATTCGATATAATAATAAAAAAAAGAAAAAGCGCGGGAGTAAACATGATTATGTAAAGCACTTTGAGTATTATGTAAGGAAATAGTGAACACAAACGCTATATTTGTAAGGCGGTACGGTGCATTACGTCATGACCAAACCAGACGGGTTATGTTTTCTATCTCTTCGACTTGCAGTGTTAAAATCACTTCCGGTGACGGAACCCGGAAGTAGGCGTATCTGTTTGTGTGTATGTGACGGCTGTTGTTGACAGTTCTGTACGTCACATTAGTCTCATACAATCGCCCCATGTGAAACCTTGAGAAAGACTATAGCTTGTCAACTCACAGTACACTTCCATTTTTTATCATTTAGCTATTTCGTTTTGGTCTGAGTGAGTGTGTGTTCACTGTATGTTTCGCGATTTAGCGACTCGAAGCTAGCCCATACTAGTCGGCCTAGTGAAGCGAATTCACCAAAAGATGTCTTTGTATTTAATTGCCTGACGTCGTTTGGGAGGAGACTAAAACAAGGTAATGTGTTATTGGATGGCTAAACATTTTGTAAATTCTTTTTTTTTTCTTTGATAAATCGAAAGCATCTACTGTATGTCTTTCAGTCTGGTGTTTCCTTCAGGGTCAATGGGAAATAATAACTTTCACCTTCACTCGCAGTTTTTTTTAATCTATCTTTCCATCCATCCATAAAGTCTAATGCAGATTGCTGCACTTTCATTTTACAAAGCCCAGCTTTTTTATGACTAACCTTGTTATTTCTTGACATATGGTCTTGAAGCAGATGGCTGTGGAGCTGGATGTGTTCGTGGGTAACACCACTATCATGGACGAGGAGGTTTATCAGCTCTGGTTAGATGGATATACAGGTAATGAATGCCACACCATTCATATTTCAGGAGATATTTATTTAAATATATGTTTTACCTTTACTAACAAGAGACTTACATTTATAAATTCACATGGAGACTAACTGGACATATTCCAGCCACCCAACTAATTATATCTATACTTTAACAAGTCAATTTTAAATGGGAATCTGTTGGTTAAACAAGTTTGAATGAAACATATTTATTGTCCGGAACAGTAAACGATGCAGTGAAAGTTCGAATGGAGGGCGGAGCACTGGACGAGTGCGAGGCAAACGCGGACGTGCTGTTGAGTGATACCATGGACCAGTATAGAACTTTCCAGATGTGCGAGCGTCTGCTGCACAGTCCATCCAAACTGGCCAATCAGCTGCTCTTCCAGATCCCGCCTCATCGCCAAGCCATGCTTATTGAGAGGTGATGTGCTTTTCCTGTCTGAACACGTTACTTTTGTGTTTTAGAATACCTGCGCATGTGACGTGGTCACGTGCTTGTTTTATATTTTTGGCCTGGGAGTGTTTTTCACACAAATACTTGCAGTCATTGTGACTTTACGACTGCACTAGCACTAGCATAGGTTAGTGATAGACTTGGCTGTGTTCCAAATTATGTACAAACGCCATAGGACTGTAAC
>NW_017841982.1:0-2300 GCF_001891065.2 Hippocampus comes
ACACACACACGCACACACACATTTTTAAAATACATTGGTCGTTCTGAAATGAGTCACAAAGTTTGTTTTTCCTCTTAAGCTTGGCTTGTTGGAGTGTGAAGAAGTCGCCTTCACCAATCTCGATCGTGTGTCGACGTGTTGTAGTTTATTGACTGTCAGTGGGACGTCAGCGCAATAACACACTAAGGGAATAATAAAAGCAACCCATAAATCGATGTAATTGTTGTTTTTGTCTATTCATTCGTCCGAGTAACGATTTTATTGCACAGGAAATTGTTTTTGAGATGGGACAAGGCTTTCTATCATAAACTGTAATGCAATGGAATCACTATTTTTGTAACTTTTGTACACATTTTGTACACAGTAAAGTATTTTAAAAGTGTTCTGGAGAGGGTGTTTTTATTTCTTGTTGAGGTCTGCTATTTCCGTTTTATCAGAAATATGTTTGTTAAATGGGAAACGGTGCTGATTTTCATTTTGATGTCATTACCTGTGTTGTTTTACTTTGGATCAGGGGCACACTAACGTCACCAGTAGCAGTAATTCTCATTTTCAATGTTGGTGAACCCTGCGCTACATTTTTCTCCGTTTAGTATTATTCGCTGGATATTTCTTATTAAAAGATCAAATGACTGAAAGTTTGTGTAAACTTAAATAATGGACAATACTGACATCTAGTGGACAAACTAAAAAAAACGCCTGCTCAGGTTTGTGTTGAAAATGAAAGTTTAAATAAAATATTGATTTGATAATAGCCACTAATTTACCATGAAGGTGGAAGAATGATAAGAAATACGCCACGTATTTTATTGTTTGTTCCTATTTACTCGTTCAGTGATTATGTCAGACCAAGGACGGATGTGCCATTTTGATTTTGGTAAGGGGGTGTTACCGGGATGAACCATTAACTACAAAGTGATTAAAAGGATTCGCTTGTGGCGAAAACTAAATTAAGACAGCTTCGTTGTCTGCATTAAAAATATAACAGCGCTAATAATTGAGTAATGAAGTGAGTGTTGTTTTTTAAAAAAAAATTAACCAATTTGGCAAGAATGTTTGCGCCTTCGCACTTGCCGTAGTTGTTTAGCGCGCAGTTTGAGAGACAGCGTCGCATTCACGGGCTGTCATTTGTTTCGGGAGTTACCTGCGAATATCTGTAAAGTGTGAAATTACAGTATTTCCAAAGTCAAGTCACGCGTCGGTTTGGGGGGCGGGGGTCAAAGAGTCTCATCGGAGACCCATCCATGCGCTGGTAAGGATGCTAGCGGACTAGTTTAGAGCCGAAAAGCGGCGACGGCGACATAACAAGAGCAAACATGGTAAGTTGTAACAAAGCAGATGAATGATTGTACCTTTAAAGTCTCCACTAAATTGACATGTTAAGTTTTGCATCTTGTCTCGTCGCCACTCAGAGAAGAAGTTTGGCTCCCAGTCAGGTCGCTAAACGGAAGCAAGCCGACGATGAGGAGGACGAAGAGTGGACGTGTGCGGCGGTCAGTGAGCTTGTTGTCGCCAGTAACAGCAACGTTGCAAGACTGCCACACTTTCGTTCCTTTTTTTTGTGATTAACTGATGAATCACGTTGAAATGAACGGTTTTAAAAAAATATATATATCCCTTTATTGAAAAACGGGACATAATTTCAAGCAAATTGTCCTATTACACCTATTTTAATATAAAATGCAATTCTTTTCAAAGGTTTATAATTACATAGAGTTGCCACAAGATGGCGGAAAAGCACTGCTTTTCCCTAAATGAAGCGCCTCAATTTACTTCAACCTCGTTCCAAGCAGTCAAGCATTTTTTTCCCCATTCAAAGCATACAGCAAACTTAACTCATTTTTCTGTGATCGGTGTCTTCTCACATTTTCTGCGAGGGTGCCTTGTTACTGACATGATATGTGTGTTGCTTTTAATGTTCGGTAAAGGCGTGTCTGCGCCGAGTGAAAGTTGTGATTGACCGGTGTGCTATGTTGCTGTCCACAGGGGAGAAAAAGAAGTAAAAGGGCCGAAGCGCAGATACGACCGAGTCCCATGTCGACATTCAGGAGGCCGCTGACGCAGCTCAACGCTCGTCCCGTGTGCCCCGACGGCAGCAAACATGTGAGCGCGCGTGAAGGCGTGGCATTTACTGGAGCAGGGGCTTGGAGTCGAACTGTCTCGTCACCTGATGGAAATCTTCTAACCCGCAGGAGGAATTTATTCGTCGGATCCTCTCCAAGCCGTTTAAAGTTCCCATCCCGAATTACACAGGTGAGGTTTTGACCGCCGCAACTTTGCAGTTCTCAACGTATCTGACC